>NC_089805.1:48417777-48492777 GCF_029633855.1 Hoplias malabaricus
TAGTACTATTTGTTTTATAAATCTTTAAAGTGCACTATTTAGACAGTAAGGTGCTGTTTGGGACAGAGCATAGTTTACATGAGATGCCTGGAAAGAAAAGCAAATTCAAAGCTGGCTCGTATTTCCCTGTGTGTTACTGCTCCTTGTTGTGAGTTTTTACAGAGACATCCATATTTTTCCTTTGTTCCATTATTTTATTTGTTCCATGACATCCAAGCAATGCCTGAGCATCTCTTGTCATGTATTTGCTGCTGTCTGGAGTCACTGTAGTGTAGAAAAGAGTTTACGTTTATGAACCTCCTTGGTTCAACTCAACATTGTTGACACATTGTTTTGTGTCAGACACGAACATTAATGATCTTCAGGGAAATACGACGTTAAAACAGGTAAAACATAGGACTTTGGCTAGTGGATTAGAGATGGACTTCAGGACTTCACCGGGGGTCCCCAATGTGTGTGTGTGTGTGTGTGTGTGTGTGTGCGTGTGATGGGATGTTATTAGTGAAGAGTTGTAAAAGATGAACCCGTGACCAGGACACTCTCCTCCGTCAGTTTAAATAAAGTCCTCCATGACCTGGGACAGACCGTTTACAGCAGAATTATTAACACTGAAGTAGGGGGAAACACAGTGGTAGGAACAGGTAGTGTCACTGTCACACAGGGTCCTGGGGCTGTGGGTTTGAGCTCCACTTCAGTGTAGTGTGTTCTCTCTGTGTCTGTATGGGTTTCCTCCGGGTGACTGTCTGTGAGGAGTGTGGTGTGTTCTCTCTGTGTCTGTGTGGGTTTCCTCCGGGTGACTGTCTGTGAGGAGTGTGGTGTGTTCTCTCTGTGTCTGTGTGGGTTTCCTCTGGGTGACTGTCTGTGAGGAGTATGGTGTGTTCTCCCTGTGTCTGTGTGGGTTTCCTCAGACTGGTGTCTTCTAGGGTGAACTGGATATAGACAATGAATGAAAGACTGACGCAGTTAGAACACATGGGCACTGACAGTTTTCTCATTGAATATTTAATATTACACTCTAATCTTGTTGGAATAAATTGGAGAGTTTGTGAGTGAGTTTACACTTTGAAGGGTGTTGTAACTCCACCTGTCATAAAAGTCTCTGAGAGGCTCTTTATCTAGCACTAATTCATTGAACTATATTCTTCTGTGAAAGCTACATTTGTAATAGTTTGACTGTAATTTCATATGTATTACATTACTATTCCTTTCTGTGGAGTTTCATAGAGGTTAAGTCTGTTATTAAGTGTAAGTGAAATCCTCTTTCTGTTCTCAGGCTTTGATTCCTTATGAGATGTAATTTTTTTATATTGTCATATTAAAGTTAAAAGGAGTTATGTAGTCATTTGATGGAATAAATACTCCAGAGATTGTATTGTATTCATTGAATTATTTAAGGAATTAATTTTGATTTTCTGTATATTTTTATAAAGCTCTTAAGGGTTGTCTGTGACATCACACAGTATTAGACTTCATTAACCATCAGTTGGTTCAGTGGCTACACATCCTCTGTCTGACAGCAGTGCAGTATGGATTTCTGACACTTGGGGTCGCTATGAGGCAACTGTTGGTCTTACTATGCCCTTATACAGTGTGTGATGTTTAAATGTAAGACAAAACTAAGACACATTACAGTTCTCTTGGGAGTAGCTGTGTCTCCATGAATCTAAGATAAATATGATGTAAATGATGTTTAATTCTGTTATTAGTAAAGTGTAATATAATAAATCGTTTTCATTGTCAGATTATTAATGTTAATGTTTGTTCAGACATTTGCAGAAGGCTCTCTAACACTGGTATGTTTATTAATGCGGGGGTGGGGGCAAAGCAGTCACATTTCTCCTGAAGTGAAGGGCATTAATCAGGAGTTCACTCCTCTTTGTTAAGCTTCTGTGCTTCTTCTGAAACATTGCTGTGAGAATTTGATGGCATTCAGCCACATAAACCTGCTGTAGTTTTGTTCTGCCAGCAGCTTTAGCCCCTGAACACCAGAACCTGCAGATCCACTGCAGCAGGGGGCGCTGTCCCTGTGGTCTGTGTGGATCCCAATGCCTGGGTGCAGTGAGGGGGACACTGTACTGAATAAACAGCGTCCTCCTTCAGACGAGACGTAACACAGAGGTCCTGAGGGCAGTAAAGACCCCGGGGGCAGTTCCTGGAACAGAGTCAGGCTCAGTGTGACCCCAGTGTCCTAAATCTGCCCCTGTGGTCCCTCTCTCTGTCCTCCTGACCGTCCCCGTCTTCAGTAAACCGCTCTGTCCCTCCCCCTCGTCTCCTCTCGTCCTCACAGCTGGTGTGTGGTGAGGGACTGGAGAGGATCGTCCAGGTGGAGGTGGACACTGGGGGAGGAGGAGGACACTCTCTAATGTCCCAGAGAGTGTGAAGAGCTGTGGGAGTCTAGAACAGCGCTGGAGAAATGGAATTGTTCATTCATTCATTCACTCACTCATTCATAAACAACAGTGAGGTCAGGTTCTGATAAGTTACATATCGTCAGTTCACACATGGTTTAGAGAGGTTTGTGTTTCTCTGTGAATCCCAATGTGATTAGTTTAATCAGAAAAATGTCTGAAAAAGTTTTTACACATCTCTTCAAAATTGCACCTGGAGAGGAATAAAACAGAATTTCAAACAGTTCAGGTTTTTATTGTTGATTTATTTATGAACTCTGAAAGTGTTTAATCTCTGGGGGAGTGTGTGATACACAGATGGGGTCTAAACACTGAGAGAGCTGCAGACTAAAAGATTCTTTCCAATGCAAGGCAAAATCTGCCTGAAAAAACACAGAGGTCTGGATACAGACTAAAATCCACAGAGAAACACTGAGTTTGGTGAAAACACGATGGTTACCATTAATTATAAAAAAATCTATCATAAAAAAAGGAATGTTTTCTAAATAAAGAATAATGTAAACATGAGGAGAAGTGGGATCTGACCAGAGACTAGTCAGGTTTGGGTCAAACAACGAAACAAAGCTTTCTCTTAATAAGCAACAAATATCTCATTATTTTACATTAATTCTGTTTTGTTTATTGATTGTTTTACGTTTTCAATGGAGGACAGTCGTGTAAATCTCTTTTAGCAAATAAATGAAAAAATAATTATATACATCTTTAAAAAACATAAGTAAATAAGGATGAATTACACAGTCGTCCTTAAAGATGGTGTCTACTATGTTTTATTGTTATCTAGAACATCCTGGAGAACCACACTAACAAAACAGAGTGACTCTGGACCACCGCTAAATGGTTAACTATGCTACATTTCTACAGTTGTTTTTGTGTGAGTTATGGATACGATCTGTCGAGCAATAATATGAATGTACAAAAATAATGTCATAATGTTCTTTAAATATCAGGATGTTATTAATGATAAAATGTTATTATAATGTTATAAAATCATCGTAATGGTGACATTTAATTTTCTGATGTTACTGAAATGTTCGGACACTAATTTCATGATGATATTAAAATGTTATAACATTTAAAGTTGAAAATGTTATTTAAATGTTACAACATTATTTAAATCATACATTATTTAAACACAATAATGTTTAAATATTATTTTATCTAAATGTTACAACTACATACATGACTATTATGTCATTGGTTTTTGAATGATTTTATAAAAAAAAAAAAATCATTGAAATGACCCAACGTTTTTAACCAATTGAATTTTAAATGTTAAAATGTGTGTTAAAACGTGTAAAATAAATTTAGTCTTTATTTAAACGTTGTGCCGTATTTCAACTTTATAACATTGTTTACATGTTCAAACCTTACAACTTTAAACATTATGACATAATTAAACGTTATTGTAACGTTCATTTAAGATGTTTAAACGTTATTTAAACATTATGAATTACATGCGGAACCCACCTACACAGTTCAGGGCTCTTTATCTTTTAGTCGCACGATTAAGAACTAAATAAGAAATAACAACCCTGGAGTTCTCACAGAAACACAGACTGAAAGTGAAATAAAAATAAATGTCTTTCTCTCTCTTGCTCTCTCTCTCTGTCTCTCTCCAGCTCTTCATTTCTGTCCAAACCTCAGTTTCATGGAAACATCACACTGTTGGGTCACATGACCTCAAGCCCCGCCTCCTCACGCGTCAGTCATCTCTGGATCACTCTCTTGGACCTGAGGAAGTTTACAAATAAACAGTTATTCTACTATATGGAGTTTAATAAACAGCACTAAAATACTTATTTGTACCATAACAAATACTGGAATTTGTACAATGACAAATAAAGAACCTAAAAAAAGAAAAACAACACATTTGTGTAAAAAAGTCTTCCTCCACTTGTTCTCTCTGTTATGAAACAGCAGTTACACTGACACCTAGTGGCCAGGATGAGGTCCTGTAGTAAACCCTAATCTAACAGTCTATAATTCATATAAAAATAGTAAACATCTTAATGCAATTATAGTTTCAAACAAAGAGGAGCTAATGTTCTGGTGCATCCTCTGTGTCCAGAGACGGCAGTTGACTTGTAGAATGGTCATATTTTTATTTCAAAAGTTTTAATCTGGGCTCCAATCTTATTAAATTTGTGAAAGTATTATATGAAGATCATAAAATAACCCCATAAGCAGATGACATTCTTAGATAAACTGTAAACCCGGAGTCCTCAGTACCAGCTCTTATTAACAACATTCATTTAACTGCTTCCTTCTCAGGAAATAAAATTACCTTCACATCGTCAGAAGGTATGGCAGTAGGAGGATTAATATCAGCCCCTGCATTTCCTTTAAAGAGGAAATTTTACTTAAGTATTTTTGTCACTCTAGAATTCAAACAGTGAATTCCCCACACTTTGTTAGAAAAGATAAAGAGAGACGGAACACAGTGGAATTATTTACCCGTTTCCTTCCTGGTGCATATGGCACTTCACAAAATTAATATTTTACCAAGACTTTTAAACTCATCTTCACCCAATAAAGATGCGTCCTGTTCAGTTCTCTAACAAAGCGACGGAACATTTAAATCATTGGCTAATATCTTTCATATTAAATGGAACAAGATTTATTTTGATGTTTTGCAGCTACTGAGCTCTAAGGGTGGGATGGATATTACATTTTATTTGTGGTTACACACTAAAAACAGATCTTTAAATGGGTAAACTATGAAACACGCTATGTCTGGAAGTTGAACAGTCCTGAGAGAACTAAATGATTTAAAATAAAGGTCTGATTTAATTATTGATTATAAAAAGTGTTCAGTGCTTCATTCCGTGTTAAGAAGGGACTATATAAATAAGAAGGATAGTTCTTTGTAGATATTTGACTGTACCTGCACCTTTACACTGCACTTACCTGTGCTGGTGGGTGTTAAAGAGGCTCAGGGTACACCTGTCTGGGGTCAAATGTCATCTCTGGCATGAACTGTTCATGAATCTCAGGATCCAGAGGGAGAGCATCAATGGGTAAATCAGGAAAACCATACGGAGGATAAACACCATCCAGATCTACAGAGGAGAGAGAGAGAGAGAGACAGAGAGAGAGAGAGATGGGGAACGAAACAGAGAGAGAGAGAGGGAGATGGGGAGCGAAACAGAGAGAGAGAGAGAGAGAGGGAGATGGGGGAGAGAAACAGAGAGAGAGAGAGAGAGAGAGGGAGATGGGGGAGAGAAACAGAGAGAGAGAGAGAGTTTAGTTACTTAAGCAAACTAGAATTTTGTTCTGAACTGAGTGGCTTTAATCAGAGAAGTGCTCCTCCCCTCACTGCATCTATGTGTTGAAAAATACCACAACTGAAGAATTAGTCTATATAAAATGATAATAACCACTTAATAATTATAGTGCATCATTAACATAAGGGAAAACAGCTAAATAATCAATAAGAAAGTAATGAAAACATTCAAAATATTTGTGAAGCAACCAATCACATGAACACCACATGAACTGTGTGTTATTGTGTTATGTGATAATTGTGTGTTGGTCACGCCCTCGTCCTGTCGTATCTGTTTTCTCATGGCTCTGTTTGTTATTGTCCATGTCTCCGCCCTTGTCCCACCTTTGTTCCGCCTCCTTGTCCTTCCTCCTCGTTATCTGTCTCAGGTGTGTCTTGTCTGTGTCATGTATTTAAGTTCCCTTGTCTCACTTGTTTGTCGGTCATTCGTTTCATTCCTCTAGTCATGTTCCTCTTCCAATGTTGCTGTGTCATGTTACCCAGTCCGGTCTGTCTGTCTCAGTCGTTTCCTTTGTCATGTTATTAAGTCTGTCTGTCTTGTTTGCTCTAGCCCTCTGTGTTTAGTTTCTGATTTAGCACTGTGTTTATGTGTTAGCTATATGTGTTTATTTAGCTTTCTAGGTCTTAGTGAATTATCTCTGTCTAGGTCTTTCGTCTGTCTGTCTTTCCCATTTGCTATAGTTCTCCATTTTAGGTTTAATCTGTCCAGCTCTTTGTATTTTAGTTTAGTCTGTTTACCTCCCTGTGTCTGTCTCTGTTAGCTCCCTATGTGTTGCCTTTCTGTTAAAGTCTCTTTGTTTTGTTATAGTCTTTTATTAATAAAGTATCTGTGTTTTAGCGTGTGCGTCCGCATCCATCAGTCCGCCATCCATGATTCCTGACAGTGTTATTCATGGGGCAAGCATTTATTTATAGGCTACCTATTTGTTAAATATACTGCCTTATAATTAATAAATAATAATTATTTATTAAATTGTGCCAGTTAATTGTTTATATTATTAAATGTAATGTAAACCTTTTATTTGTAATTGTCAGGTTCATTTAGTCTAGTGTAAAAGTTCACTGGTGGTGTATTTTTATGAACACTGATTACTTTTACCATGTTGTCTGCAGCAAAGTATAGCCTACTGGAATAAAGGTGCTGTAAGTTAATTATTGCTTTGGTTTATTAAAAATGAACTAGCCAGTAGCTGAAACTGCACCAAGGCCCACTCAGCCACTGCTAATTACACAGTTGCGACTACATGAGCACACACAATCCTTCTTGACAGTTCTGCACACATTTCTGTAAGTCAGACTCTGACCTGGAGCATGAGGGAGGCAAGGTGTGCAGAACAGTGAGACAGTAGGCGAGAGAGGGTGGAAATGTCTAAGTTGGGGGGTGGGAGCTGGAAAAATGCTGTTGATTTTTCATGTTAAATTCTAGTGAGAGCAAATGGAAGCGAGATTAAAAAAATCTGGCCCACTGTGACCTCCACAAGACAGTGATACCACTCCAAAACTAAGTGACTTGTGTATCCTTCATCATCATCTTCATCTTGTCTTCCACTTCCAGTTCATTGTCAGGGTGAGGGTGGGGACAAGGATCAACCAGTAAATTTAGAGCTGTGTTTTTTGGCTCAGTTCCCTGTTCACAATGATGGTCTGACACCCGAGATACTTGAACTCATTCTCTTGTGGTAAGATCTCACCCCCTACCTGACTGTCTGCTGAGAATGTGAACACAACTCAAACTCTGAAGTGAGATGTTTGGTCCTTGTTCTCTCAAAAACACTGACAGCCCATACGTCTGAAGCACAACCCGCAGGACAGCTGGGGAACACAGTCTTCTCCAGATCCACAAAACACATGTAGAGTGGGGCAAACTCTGATGTTCCCATCAATTGTCTGTGAGGGATTGAAGAAATGATCTGACTTTCTCTGGCAGGATGAAATCCACATTGTTCTTCCTGGATCTAAAGGATTAGACTTTCACACAGTTCTCCTCTCCAGAACACTGGCATAGACTTTCCCTGCTGAAAATTGATGCCACAATCATAGGCACACACCCTGGTCCACCTTTTTTGCTAATTTGCTGATTCAAAGGCTTTGTTCTCAATGTCTGTCTGATATTGTAGAGGCATCGCAGCCAAAACAGCCCCGCAATGACTTTGGCCAGTGAAATGGATTCTGACATCCCAGACACATATAGCCTCACGTCTTTCAGGGGGCATGACTCTTGGGTTTAGAAAGATCCTCAAAATGTTCCTTCAAACAACTGACAATACTCTCAGTCGGGTTCAGAGTATCATCATCCTTACAGGTCTCAGCTTGAACAGTGTCCTCCTTCCCCTCCTGCCTCCACCCATTCAGTGAATTGAGAGATACCTGAGCCAGCCAAGATCGAAAAACCTCCTGCTTATATTTGACAGCCTTCCGCACCACTGGCATACACCGCAAGGTTTTTGGATTGCCACTGCAACAGGCACCAACAAGAATGTGACTGCAGCTATATGCAGCTCCTTCCACAATGGAGAAACATGGTCTATTTAGATTCCACATCCCCTACCTCCTCCAGAAGGAGTGAATATCTCTTTCAGAATTGAAATTTGTCATTACTTTGGACAGGGTCCACAGCCAGCATTTATCAGCAAACCCTCACTATACCTTTTGACCTACCACATCTATCTGACATTTTCCTCCACAATCTGACCCAACTCACCACCTGATGGTGATCAGTTCACAGCTCAGTCTTTCACTTTTCACTTTTACCTCGACTAAAACAGACTGTCTCAGTGATCCATGATTCTAAATGTATTCGCATTCTAGGTATTCACGACCTGATTCACACTGCAGTAATATCCTAGTGTCTGAATGGAATCATCCTGCAGCAACCGTAGACACATCTCAGTGACTAGTCTCAGATGTGGACCGTGCTGTGTTTACATTAACCATCACCTTTAAAGTTCAGTGACTGTTATAAACAAATGTAATAATAGTTTTAATAACACATCAACAGTGTTTATATTGCATTTGTGAAACTGAAGTGGTTTTCAGATGCAGGAAGATTTCTTCAGGTTTAAAATTAGAGGAAATAAGAAATCACTCTGGGTTTAATGTTTAATCAAAAGTGAACACAGCTCTGTTTAAAGAGTCAAACCAGTGGAGACTGAAACGAGAAGAAAAAAGAAAACCTGCTGAGAATGAAGAAATTAATCTCCAGAGAGAGAGGGAGAGAGAGGAGAGAGAGAGAGTGAGAGAGAGTAATCCTGACAAGTTTTAGTTTTATTTCACTAATATAAATGTATAATTTATGAATGTATAGCAGTTGGAGCTGAAATATGGAGCAGAGAAACGAGGTCACAGTGAGAGGAGGAACGGAGCGAATGAGAAACGATGGAGAGGGAGGGAGGAAAAGTAGAATGAAGAAAGAATGAGAAAGAGAATATTAGAAAGAAATGAGAAAAATGAAGAAGACGACTGCAAGAGGAGGTGGGAGAATATGAAGAAAATAAGAGATAGAACAAAATTAGAGAAGAAAGAGAGACTGTGAGAGATAAGTCTTGGGAGCAAGAGATAAGGAGGGAGGGGAGTGGAGAGATAGTGATGATGATGATGAAGGTAGTGCTTTCTTGGTTAATTTAAATGCCATGTAAATATGAGTACATTACACATTAGGATACACACACACACACACACACACACACACACACACACACACACACACACACACACAAATCTTTTAGGTGGTTTACAGTGGACTTGAGCCAAATCCATTAAACTCTGAGCAGGATAAAACCCTTCTGACAATGAGATATAACCCTCCAGACACTGGGAATTCTTTACTCTAGACACAGTGGAACATTACTATGAGGATCTGATGGCACTGAACTATATTGTCCCAGATATTATGGTAATATTTATATAAGGTATTAAGGTATGTGTGTATGTGTGTGTGTGTGTGTGTGTGTGTGTGTGTGTGTGTCTGTTTTCTTACCGTCAGGTATGTATCCAGGGTCGAGAGGTATTGCGTTGTGTGCCTGGATGAAAATAAACAAGACTCATTAGACGATATGAAAATAAGACTACATTTAAAAGTGTTCGTAAATGGTTTAAAAACCTGTTTATAACATGGTGATTGATTATGTTTTAAACACTTTAAAAGTCATTAATAATCATTTGTAGCAGAGACAGGGAGTGTGACAGTGATCTCTTTTGTGTCTAAGACTGAAAGGTTCAGAACTTACTGAAAATGGTAAAGAATAGGTAAAGAAAAGGTAAAGAATAAGCTCAGACCTGAGAATTTAGTCGTTTCACATGTTTAGGTTCACACCATGTTATCATCTGTGTATAAAAACACACTCTAATGGTGGTTAATTCACTAAAGGGTTAAACTTATTAACAAATATGTAATAAAGCTGACGGGGTTAACGTCGACTGATGGAGGAGACACAGTGAGGTCAGTATCTGGAGAGATCTGAGGTTTAACTGTAGATGGAGTAATGCATGTTTGCTATTTGGCAAACAACAGGTCATTTCCCTTTTTATCTGTGTTATAACTAATTATTAATGACTGTTAATGTATTATGCATAATGAATAACTATTAATAAACAATGTCTAAAATTTCAAACAATGTCTAAACATTTTTAAATGTAGATTTATTTTACAGTGGTACTGTAGGTCAAACAAACTGAGGTCACATCAACACACACACACACACACACACACACACACTTCAGTCTGTAATTACACACAGCTTATCATACACACACACACACTCACACACACACACACACACACACACACACTTCAGTCTGTAATTACACACAGCTTATCATACACACACACACACGCACACACACACACACACACACACACACACACACACACACGCACACTGCACCATGTCCTTCATGAGAAGTGGTGAATTTGTGAGCACTCTCTCTGTTGAACACAGTTATTCCTCACAGGGTATAACTCTCCTCAGATTAACTTTACTCTCTACTCAGGAGGGTACAATACAACAAACTTTAATCTGCAAACTGTGGCTTTAATTACTGAGAACAACAAACTGAAATCTCTGTGGTGCAGTGATGAGGGAATGACAATAACACAGATGCATTCATCAGAGAAATGGCCAGAAAGAGAAGATGGTGAAGGACATGAGGACCAGCACATCCTGCTCAGTTGCAGTCTTCAGAATCTTCTAAGATTTAAAATCTTACTAAATTCTCCTTTCATTCAACACTTCACCTACAGTGAGTTCTGTTATTCTGCAGTACCATGGACACAGTGCTCTATGGTAAAGAGCTGAAGGATAGGTTTCAACACAAGTGTGTTTTCATATGTGCCCTTATAATCTTAAGGAGAGGAGCCCTGCTGTGGGCTTGTCAGGTTTTGATCTAAGCAGGTCACAGATGTTTCATAGTGAATAGCAAGGTTAGTGAGCAGTGAATAGTGAAGAATGGTGAGCTTTAAATTCAACATCAACTCACAATATTAATTTATTCTACAGAAATTAGGACAATATAATCATAGAGTGAGAAAACTCACCTGTGGAGCTTAGTTCAGGTGTGTGTGGGTCAGTTCAAGTGTATGTAGCTCAGATGTTGTTGTACTCTCGTGTGTGTAGGTGAGCTCAGGTGTGGATAGATGATTACAGGTGTGTGTACATGAGCACAGGTGTGGATAGATGATTACAGGTGTGTGTACGTGAGCACAGGTGTGGATAGGTGATTACAGGCGTATGTAGTTCAGGTATGTGTAGGTGAGCTCGGGTGTGGATAGGTGATTACAGGCGTGTGTAGTTCAGGTGTGTGTAGGTGAGCTCAGGTGTGGATAGGTGATTACAGGTGTGTGTAGTTCAGGTGTGTGTAGGTGAGCTCGGGTGTGGATAGGTGATTACAGGCGTGTGTAGTTCAGGTGTGTGTAGGTGAGCTCAGGTGTGGATAGGTGGTTACAGGCATGTGTAGTTCAGGTGTGTGTAGGTGAGCTCAGGTGTGGATAGGTGATTACAGGTGTGTGTAGTTCAGGTGTGTGTAGGTGAGCTCGGGTGTGGATAGGTGATTACAGGCATGTGTAGTTCAGGTGTGTGTAGGTGAGCTCAGGTGTGGATAGGTGATTACAGGCGTGTGTAGTTCAGGTGTGTGTATGTGAGCTCAGGTGTGGATAGATGATTACAGGTGTGTGTAGTTCAAGTGTGTGTAGGTGAGCTCAGGTGTGAATAGGTGATTACAGGCATGTGTAGTTCAGGTGTGTGTAGGTGAGCTCAGGTATGGATAGATAAGTACAGGTGTGTATAAGTGATTACAGGCATGTGTAGTTCAGATGTGTGTAGGTGAGTTCAGGTGTGGATGGATGATTACAGGTGTGTGTAGGTAAGCTCAGGTGTGTTTAGGTGATTACATATATGTGTAGTTCAGGTGTGTAGATAAGTTCAAGTAAGTTTGTGTCATTCAGGTGGTTAAGCCATATATTACTCAGGTGTCTGAAGGTAAGCTCAGGTGTGTAAAGCTCAGGTGTATATGGACTCACCATGTCCCACGCCACTGGGTCGTGTTTGAAGAGCGAGTGCGTGAGCTCCACTGAGACTCGTTTCCTGTAATCTGAGCTCTTATCCTCTGAGATCCTAAAGAGTACAGCTGCAGCGTAGGTGGCTAGGGAGACAGGTTTGAGACTGTGAGACAGGTGAGTGTAAGACAGGTGACTTTGAGAAAACGGGAGATGAGCATGGGACGGATGTATTTGCGTGAGCCAAGTTAACAGGAGGCACATATATGTGTGAGACAAGTGTGTGTGAAACAGGTGTGCTTGTGTGAGACAGGTGAGTATGGGACAGGTGTGTAAGACAGGTCTATCTGTATGACAGGTGAGTGTGTCTTTTGCTGCTGTAGAAACAGAATTGTGGGTTTAGTGAGGACTGACTTGTCAGTGGGTCTGCACTAATTATGTTCTGTGCAACTGTTTGCATTGGTATATATATGTGTGTGTGGGTGTGTGTGTGTGTATGTGTGTGTATTTAGAACCACTCTCACAACCCCCTATGACCACACAGAGGCCCCAAAATGACCCTCAAATTAAACACTCAGTTTAGCATTAATGAGTGTGTAGAGCTGGTGTATAAATTAGTTAGCAGACCTGTATATGTCAGTATTCCTGAGTGTACTCCTGGTAGTAAAGCAGTACTGTGGTATATTAACAATAGTGAAAATGCATGTCTTCATAAAATTTTTGTCACCACAAATGCTTTGTTGTCCACATTTATTTCTTCTGTTTGCACTGGAACAACACAAAACATCTGAGAGGTCCATTCCTGGAGATCTTTTTGGATTTACACTGATCAGCCTTAACATTATAACTCCATAACTCCAGCAGCACTGCTGTGTCTGATCCACTCTACACCAGCACAACACACACTAACACACCACCACCACGTCAGTGTCACTGCAGCACTGAGAATGATCCACCACCACATCACACCTGCTCTGTGGGGGACCTGAGCGCTGAAGAACAGGGGGAAAGGGGGATAATAAAGTATGCAGAGCAACACAGACTACAGTGTATAATTGTAGAACTACAAAGTGCTCCTGAGTGGTCAGTGAAGCTGAGAGAATGGACAGAAACAAGGAGGTGATCAAAATATGGATGTGTGTACATAATACTGGATTATTTACTATTGCCTTTTGGCCCCCTGCTGGACACAAGTTGTTAATGCAATTGCATTCATCTATAAAAGCATGGGAAAATGCCAGGTCATGGGATAGTATTATGTGGAGTCCAGGGTTTCATGGGGTTTGAGACACACAAACCCCACCATCAGCCACAATATTGCTTTGGCTCCCAGAAATACCAAATCTGACCCTGCTTATATATAGCAGTACTGTAATATGGTAGTGGTACTATACCATGCTAGTGTGTGGTACTGAACAATGGCCAAATTGGGTGAGTGGAGGAGCTCTGTGTATGGGTTTATTGTACTGTATCAGTAATGTCGTGTGCTAGCTGTAGTGTACATATTACAGTTTTTCTCAATTGCTAAAACACAAAACTCAAGAATGAGAATCAAATTCTCAGTGTCCTAAACCCATTTATTGAAATTGTCACCCATTTGGCAGAACCATAAGCACATTTCACCTAGTTAGTCACAGGTTCACAACCCAACAGAGGAGTTCTTCTCTTCATGGTGAGAGAAGATTATGACTGGCAACTCTCTTTCAGCAAAATCTCTTGCAGGCCATGGAACCAGCCTGTAATGACATAGGGGTGGATGCATGCCAAGCATGGATCCGGCATACTAGGAGTTATTTCCCATGCTGCTTGGCCAGGGAGAATGTGGCCTGTGCTGTAGATGAAGTCCTGTGGCACTAGAGTAGATACTGTATGCACTTATATATATTTACACACTAGATAATTACTAATTTTTGTTAAACAAGAGTTTTGAAACTGCAGTTTCCTTTGTAGACAATAAAGATTATTTCTACAGCTTCATGATCTGATCACTGTGTTTTCCTTTTTTCAGTGTTGTGTGTAATGACTGTTCAGTGGTGTTTATCATTGTGATTGACACGAGGCCTGATTTGACAACATTGTTTGGTGTTGAGCACTGCGTGGACTGTTTTGAGGCAACAGTTTGGTTTTGCAGGAAGAGTCAGAGGTTTTGTGAATTTAGTGTGTGAATTGGGTTTTGTGTTTACAGTTTGGAGAAATGGATGCATGGTTTGAGGAAATGTGTCTTGGCATTTGAGAAAAACTGTAATAGTACTGTATAAAGTGAGTGGTACTGACCGATGCCCTCATTGGGCGAGTGGAGAAGCTCCATCAGAGGAGCAGAAGCCCCTTCAGCATCAATGAGCTCTGCAGACTGTTTATCTAGAGCCAGCTCACACAGAACCCCAGCAGACACCCGCTTCACGTTCTCCACATACGAGTACAGCAGCTACGAGGGGGCAATGGGGAGATTACACAATGTTGTTAGCAATATTTCTTATTCCATATACTGTAAGCATGACCAGTTTTCTCCTGTAACATATCAACCTTTTTACTCATTTAAATGTGCAATTTTCTGGTCAAGAAAGAAAACAAAAACAAGAAACGATGAAAGACAAGGAAAAGAAAAGAAAAACACAAATGAGTGACAATTCTATCCTTTGTTCCAAACTTCTGAGGAATAACTGACTCTTTGTTGTATGATTTATTCCTATTTCAAAGGTTTTGACATCAATTACATTTTTTAAAATCTTTCCATTTAAACATTATTACAAAATGTTTTATTTCAGATCTCTAGTTTCAAATCTTAAGCCTTGTATTAAAATGAAAATAGTGGAAGATAATAGTAGAGGGACACTTTTATTCAGTTTCAAGGTTGTGGCACCTGTAAGAACAGTGGAACAGTGTTCAGTCTTGTACAAACTGCGGGGTGGGTTTCAGTACCTGTACGAACAGCGGGGTGGGGTTCAGTACCTGTACGAACAGCGGGGTGGGGTTCAGTACCTGTACGAACAGCGGGGTGAGGTTTAGTACCTGTACGAACAGCGGGGTGAGGTTCAGTACCTGTACGAACAGCGGGGTGGGGTTCAGTACCTGTACGAACAGCGGGGTGAGGTTCAGTACCTGTACGAACAGCGGGGTGGGGTTCAGTACCTGTACGGACAGCGGGGTGGGGTTCAGTACCTGTACGGACAGCGGGGTGGGGTTCAGTACCTGTACGGACAGCGGGGTGGGGTTCAGTACCTGTACGGACAGCGGGGTGGGGTTCAGTACCTGTACGGACAGCGGGGTGGGGTTCAGTACCTGTACGAACAGCGGGGTGGGTTTCAGTACCTGTACGGACAGCGGGGTGGGGTTCAGTACCTGTACGGACAGCAGGGTGGGGTTCAGTACCTGTACGAACAGCGGGGTGGGGTTCAGTACCTGTACCTTAGTGCTGCATGTAATATTTTGTAACGCCATGTTCTTTTGTAGAATCGCAAGACTGCCATATCACAGGGAGGACGTCTATGTTGAACCCACACCAAGACACCTCATTTTTGACATGGTCCCTCAAAGATAAATACTGTATATAACAGCAGAGAATGTTTCAGCTGGATTCCTCAGACCGTCTATATGAATATATTTATAGGGATGAAGCTGGGGTCAATCTCGCCAAAAAGGAGGAGGAGAGGCAGGAACAGGTTTCAGTACCTGTTCAGTCTTGTACAAACTGCGGAGTGGGGTTCAGTACCTGTACGAACAGCGGGGTGGGGTTCAGTACCTGTACGGACAGCAGGGTGGGGTTAAGTACCTGTACGGACAGCGGGGTGGGGTTCAGTACCTGTACGAACAGCGGGGTGGGGTTCAGTACCTGTACGAACAGCGGGGTGGGGTTCAGTACCTGTACGAACTGCGGGGTGGGGTTTAGTACCTGTACGAACAGCGGGGTGGGGTTCAGTACCTTTACGAACAGCGAAGTGGGTTTCAGTACCTGTACGGACAGCGTGGTGGGGTTCAGTACCTGTACGGACAGCGGGGTGGGGTTCAGTACCTGTCCGAACAGCGGGGTGGGGTTCAGTACCTGTGCGGACAGCGGGGTGGGGTTAAGTACCTTTACGAACAGAGGGGTGGGGTTCAGTACCTGTACGAACAGCGGGGTGGGGTTCAGTACCTGTACGAACAGAGGGGTGGGGTTCAGTACCTGTACGAACAGCGGGGTGGGGTTCAGTACCCGTATGAACAGCGGGGTGGGGTTGAGTGCCTGTACAAACAGCGGGGTGGGGTTCAGTACCTGTACGAACAGCGGGGTGGGGTTCAGTACCTGTACGAACAGTGGGATGGTCTGCATACTGGCGATTTCTCCTCTGTTTATGGGATCTCTGGCGAGGATGTGTAGAGCTCCAGTGCAGCCTTCTACAATCTCCTCCATACGAACTCCATCCTTCAAGGTACACAGAACACACACTGTTTATTTTATACCTTTTTTCTGCATAAAGAGGCACATCCAACAGAAGTATTGTACACATCCTCTAGAGGGCGCCTTGCTCATATATTGAAATCCAGGCCAGAAGTGGATGCCCATAAAAGGAGTTGTGGGTGTGAACCGGGTTTCTGTGGGACAGCAATGAACGTGGTGTAGAACCATCAACAGATCATTAAGGAGGTCCTTCTCAACAGTGCTACAAGCTAACACTGCACAAATTACACTCCTTTAAGAGCTGGTAATTCAGAGAGGTGTTAGCCTGTAAAGGTATCACTATTAAATGTCTTAATGGTGTAGGACCAGTGTATTTATCAGATCTGCTACAGAGATATGAGCCGAGCAGAGCTCTCAGATCTTTAGGAACTAGACTTAGTCCTGACCGAGAATATTAGAAAATCCCTGACACTTTTAAATCAAGACTGAAACATTCCTGTTTGAGCAGCTACAGCTCAGTTTAAAACATTCTGCACTTTTATTCTGTAACAGCACTTTCTCAACTCAACTCAACTCAACTTTATTTATAGAGCACTTTAAAAAACACCAACAGTTAAAACAAAGTGCTGTACAAAAGATGTTTATAAAACAAACTAAAACAAAATAAAATAAGCAATAAGGAAAAATAAATAACTTAAATAAAAACAACACTAATAAAATTAATAAAACAAAACAAACGTCTCATGCTGAGTTGAAAGCCAAGGAATAAAAATGGGTTTTAAGATAAGTTTTAAAAACCAAAAGTGAAGAAGCCTGCCTAATCTGTAATGGCAGGCTATTCTACAGTTTCGGCGCAGCAATTGAAAAAGCTCTATCTCCTCTGAGCTTACGTTTTGACCTCGGCACCTCCAGGAGCAGCTGATCTGACCTGAGGCACCGAGCAGAGATGTGGGGGTGTAGCAGCTCAGTGAGGTAAGGTGGGGCGAGTCCATTTAAAGATTTGAAAACAAATAAAAGAATCTTAAAATGTACTCTAAAATGCACAGGCAACCAGTGGAGAGAGGCCAGAATGGGAGTGATGTGTTCCCTCTTACGTGATCCCGTTAAGAGTCGGGCGGCAGCATTTTGCACCAATTGGAGACGTCTGAGGGAGGACTGGCTGACTCCAAAATACAGTGCATTGCAGTAATCCAACCGGGATGTGATGAAGGCATGGATTACTGTTTGAAAGTTCTCGTAAGAGAGAATTGGCTTCACCTTTGCCAGCTGCCTCAGGTGGAAAAAGCTGGACCTAACTACTGTGCCTATTTGGCGGTCCAATTTAAAATCACTGTCCATCTTAAAACCCAAATTTAAGATAGTTGGCTTCACATACAAAGTCAAGGGGCCCAAATCAACTGGAGGGGCTTCACAGGGACCAAACACCATCACTTCTGTTTTGTTTTCGTTAAAATGTAAAAAATTTAAAGCCATCCAGTCTTTAATGTCATTGAGACATAACAACAGTGGTTTAATCGAGAAAGCATCTTTCTTCTTTAAAGGGACATATATCTGGCTGTCGTCAGCGTAACAGTGAAATGCAATGCCATGTTTTCTCAAGATAGAGCCCAATGGGAGCAGATAAAGTGAGAAAAGGAGGGGTCCTAAGATTGAGCCCTGTGGAACTCCATATGATAGGGGAGCTGAGGAGGATTCTGAGCCAGCAAAACTAACACACAAAGTTCTGTCCGTCAGATAGGACCTAAACCAGTCCAAAGCACTACCACAAATGCCGACTAGATGCTGCAAGCGGGAAACTAAAATGTTGTGATCCACTGTGTCAAAAGCAGCAGTTAGATCCAGCAGGACAAGAATTGCATGGTCCCCAGAATCATTGGCCAGGAGAATGTCATTAAAAACCCTGAGCAACGCTGACTCTGTACTATGCAAGGTTTTAAAACCAGACTGAAAAACCTCCAGAATATTATGCTCATCCAAAAATAATTTCAGTTGAGCATAAACAACTTTCTCCAAGATCTTTGAAATAAAAGGCAGCTTGGAAATAGGCCTATAATTAGCCAATACTGTATGGTCGAGGCCAGGTTTCTTGAGCAGGGGTTGTACTACAGCATGTTTAAAACTCACAGGAACAACACCAGAAGACAGGCTGCTGTTAATAATGGCCAGAACCTGCTGCCCTATAGTATGAAAAATCTCTTTAAGAAAGTGAGGAGGCAAAACATCACAAGGAGAACCTGAGGGCTTTAAATGGCCCACCACATCCTCCAAGTGCGACAGAGTCACCGGCTCAAACCCAGCCAAGCAAGGGGCAGAGTCAGAGGGGTCAACAGCAGGAGCTGTGATAAGAGCTCTTGCAGTAACAATCTTATCAATAAAAAAGTGCAGAAAGTCATTACACATGTCAGGAGATGCTTCCAAACAGACAGGCCGAGGGGCCTTAAGAACAGAGTCAATGGTTTTAAATAACACACGTGGCTTATGACAATTTGCCATAATAATATTTGACAAGTGTTCTCTCTTAGCCTCTTTGATGGTGCTCTGGTATGAACGCCAGCAGTCTTTTAACATTTGAAATGAAACCTGCAGCTTATCCTTTTTCCATCGGCGTTCAGCTCTGCGACACTTCTGCTTTGCTGCACGCGCTCGGTCATTGAACCAGGGCTCAGGTTTAACTTTGGGCTGTTTAGTTCTTAATGGAGCCACTGAGTCCAGTATGGTTCGGCAGGAGGAGTGAAACCAGGAGCTGAGCTCCGTATTAACAGAGGCTGAGTCAGGAGGAGGACAAAGCTGGTCGAAAGCGCAGGTGAACTGACCGGCAGTGAAAGAGTTAAAACTCCGACCAAGCCGAGCAGGAGCGCAAGGTTTAAAAGCAGCACAGGAGAAAACAACATCAAATAAAACAGGCATGTGATCAGAAAACTTTAGTTATTTTCTTTTATTGTAACATTTTAAATAGTTTTAATCATTTTTATCATGTTTTATTTTACTCTGTTTATGTATTTCATTTTTATTGCACTATTTTAATTGTTTTTGTTGATTTTATTATTTTTATTATTGCTTTTAATTTAACTGTTTTTTGTGTAAAGCACTTTGAATTGCTCTTGTATGAAAGGTGCTCTATAAATAAACTTGCCTTGCCTTGTAGCATTATTGATACAGAGCTAGTTAATGAGCTGAAAATTCAGAATAGTGTTAGCATGTAGCATGGAGCATTACTGATACAGAGAGCAGGTCATTCAGAGTGGTGTTAGCTTGTAGCGTGTAGCATTATCGGTATGGGGCTCTGTTGTGTTCAGTGGTGAAATGCACAGAACAAAAACGGATCTGGTTTGAAAGCGCATTATTTCCTTATATGGACTTATAGCTCCTTATATAGACATCCAGCATAGTCCCAGAACTCCTTACATGGTCATGTGCTCATGAGTTTAGTATCCAGAGGGAGCAGTGAAGTTAATTCCTGTTTTCCTCAGCTCCCGATTCACAGCTGTCTACTATTCTCTGTAGAGCTGTTTAAACCCTGAGCTCCGTCTGCAGGAAACTAACGCTGTGGTGTATTTGAGGCTAATTTTCCAAACTGCTCCATAATAAACACAGTAGCTCCACACAGAGATAATGCCGTTAGCATCCGTAAAGACTCAGATAAACAGATTATTCCAGAGTGTGGCGGTAATGATGGAACATTACTGACTTCTGTTCACATTTCACAGCAATTTTACACCACATTATTCACGCTGTGTCCGCTTGCTGTAACTAAACGAGTTCAGAGTGAGTAGCATTAGCAGGAATGAGGACAGACTACTGTATCCTACGATTTTAAACACAACAAAATCCAGCCTGAGACTGAACAGGGTTGTCAATTATAATCATTAAATTAAAAGAATTAAACACTTGAAATATATCAGTCTGTGTGTAATGAATGAGTGTAATGTACAAGTTTGACTTTTTGAATGGAATTACTGAAATAAATCCACTTTTTCATGATTTTCAAATTTTATGACCAGCACCTGAATATTCACTGATTTGTGCTTTGCAAAGTTTGCTAATGCACATAAGAGGAGTGATTGTGTGTTATCACCTGTGTGTATATCCTCAGTGCAGGTGTGTGTTATGGTAATGAGCTGGTTTAATTTCCTCAGTGTTTGTGTAACAGAGCTGACCCATATTTCTTCAGTGTGGGAGTGTGTTATGGAGCTGACATTCTGAATTTCCTCATTGTGTGTGTGTGTGTGTGCGTGTGTGTGTGTGTGTGTTACAGGGCTGACCTGGTACGTCTGCTGAGAGCTGGACCCGAGTCTCTGAGTGTCCTGATGAGCCTTCAGCAGTAAATTGACCAATCGCGGGATAGCGCCTGCCTCTCTTAGTGGTGCCTGATTGGCTGGGCATAGCGCCAGGTTCCGGATCAATCCCACTGTGGCCTATAGGGAGACACGACTTTAGACTCCAGAAATATGTCATTACTGACATCAACAGACAACAAAGGATTAATAAACTCATCAGTGTTTAATAACTCTAAAGCTAACATTAATTAAATAATAGAAAACCATAAAGAATAAATAATCAGGCTGAAAACTCTCTTCACTGAGGCACCAGTCTCTGCTCTTTCAGTGCATTACACTAGATGGAGTTGAACCCTGCTGTGAGGGTTTGATGACATTCAGCCACATCAATATATCTGAGGGTGGTGATTAGTTTGGGAACACCACACCACACCACAGTCCCCAGAGGAACTGGATGGAGCTCCGTCATTCCAGAGAACACACTTCCACTGCTCCACAGCCCAAAGCAGAGGGGCTTTTACCCTTGTGACCCACGTTAGCATTGGGAGTGGTGATATAAGGCTCATGTGCAGCTGCTCCAGATTGACCCATTTCATTTTTTGTGTCCACAGTGGGTGCAGCTTAAAGCATTTATAAATTATGTATCACTCTAAATAATAATGAAATGATTGTATTCTTTTTTTAAATTAATTTATTCACTTAAATAAGTTTGCATTAAATATGCTCCAAAATAAGAAAAATGTGTCTAGACTTCCAAGGTTTAAACGAGCAGAAAATCACTGCATATGTGAGGAAGGTTTTATTTCCCTGTCTGCAGAGGTTATTAATCTTAATTTAATACAAAGCAGAAATCATTTTTTATTAGTTTTATTAATGGAACAGACCCTGTGTGAACTGAGGCGTGGAAATCCTCTTTCTTTAATAAAAGCCCTCTGTCTGGACAAATAACACTTATATTTAAGTTTCCAGTGAGATTTAAATTCACACATATTACCACCACTAATAATAATAATAATAATAATAATAATAATAATAATAATGATAATACAAAAATAGTAAAGCTGTGAATGTACAGTTTGCAGTCACACAGAAATCTACAGACCATTCTTTAAATGAGTTCATTTGAATTTAATTGATCAATTCCATAATTGAAGTGTAATAACGGTCTCTTCTATGTTTATATAAAAGTATATAAAGGGTTATACACACACTCAGAGGAGAACCTTAACCACTGATTCTCTTCATTGCCTCAACACACTCAGAGGAGAACACTAAACGCTGATGTTGATAATCAGCTCAGCACACTTGGATGAGAACATTAAAAAAATCCCTATTTCTGTGTGTTCTCTGTGGAAGAGGTGTCAAATCTACACTCAGAAAATCACAAGGATTTGTCCAAACACTTTCTCTCACAAATGTAACACAGCAGTCAGTCCTCCTTTCAGTTCTGTAGGAGCAAGGACTATAAAGATGATTGTTCTCTGGATCAATTCGCTTCTGCACATCACACACACACACACACACACACACAAACACACATACACACATACACACATACACACACATACACACACATACACACACATACACACAGACTCTCACACTTCTGCACCACTGCTCTGATGCAACTGAGTGTCAGATCATGGGTTCAGAATTGGACTGACCGGTCAGAATGATACGCGCGCACACACACACACACACACACACTGACACACACACACACACACAGTAAAACGAAAGTGACTAACTCGACTTACTTTTAGTCGAACCTTAGATGAAGCCAGACTGACTGCTCTGCACATGCTCAGTTTAACTGACAGTTGTTTATTCTACACTGCAACACCTGATTTATTTCATTTTATTCCACGTGTTTCCAGGTGTATTACTGACATGTATAATATAAACATGCTCATCCAAAGCTTATAGTTTTAAGTGTTTATACATATGGGTGATAAATTATCTGAAAAAAAAGATAATAAACTGACACAACTATAAGTGGTTTTCTTCCAAACCAAGGAGTATGAGTTCGCCTTGTGTTGCTTTGTAATACTGAGTTTTCATAAACAAAATTCATGATCTGGAGATAAAATTATCTTGGTGTTATCCTGGATACCACACTCTCATCTGATTCACATGTTAATAAAGTCAGGCAATCTGCATTCTCTCATCTCAGAAACATAGCTCATATTCATTTATACCGTTCCTACACTGATGCTGAGCGCCTAACACACCTCGACTACAGCAATGCTCTCCTGACTGGTCCGCCTTCTCACACTGTAAACAAAATACAGCTCGGGCAAACGCAGCCACCCGGCTACTGACACCCACCGCCTGCATCAACACATCTCAGCCATAATCAGAAACATACACTGGTTACCTGTGTCACACAGTCACTTATAAAACACTGATAATCACAAATAAACCTCTACACACCGCTGCACTAAGATACACATCTGAATCTTTAACCCCATACTGTCCATCAGAGAGCTGAACTTCTCCAGAAACTTCTCCCACAGGTCATCGAACAATACTTTTATTTCATCCCAACAGCCAGCCACTGTGACCTTGAAGGAACTACATTACTCTGAAGTTACGCAATAGTTTATTTAAGTTTCTACAAAACTAACTTTATTAACTAGTTTTAAACATTATTTGACATTCTTTGTCATGATATAAACGTTGTTTGCTAAGATGCTTTCTAAACGTTTCCTGAATGTCCTGAAGTCTGCTGATAATAACATTCAAAAACTAGTGATTTGCCATGAGTTTGTGTTTTCTATAATGTATAGAAAACACATAATGTACTGTCATACACACATTAACACACACACACACATGATAAACACTCTAATATACACGGTAATAAACAGAATAACACACACTAACAGGCACAATAATTCACTGTATTCACTGTATAATACTCACATTATCATACACATTATTAAACTAATACACACACTAATGTATTCTGTAAGTTAAAATCCAGGGGGGGTTTTTGGGAGGGGGTTATGATGTCACAGCTCATGGGTGTTTGACTCTGATTTGTTTTAGGCTGAATTTGGACAAAGTAATTAGTCACTGAAACAACAATCCTACGTAGAAACCTGAGCAGTGGACGTGGACTGACATCTATCTCCCACATCGTTCTCAGCCTGATGTTCTATGTGCCTTGTTTCTCAGCTCCTTACAGGTGAAGGTGTACACTGTAAATGTGACTGACCTTGACCACAGGCCAGTAGTAGGGCTGTCCGAGCAGCTTGGTGATGGCGGGGATGCCATAGTGCAGCCGCACAGCATTCTGGGCCAGTTCTGCATGTGGATGTCTGCTGGTGAGGTGACGAAGAGCGCACACGGCCGGTTCGCAGACGTCCTCTTTCTGCCCCGCCCTCAGAACGGCGAGGATCAGAGACTCCACCCCCCCACTCTGGCACACCAGGGCCTTGTTCCGGCTGTTGTTACACGTCAGGTTACTGAGGATACCTGTCGCACACGTGAGCATGTTCAGGTCATCAGAGCCAAGCTGAGTGACCAGGATCTGCAACAGGCCGTCCAGTCCCTCCTAATCCACACACACACAAACACAGAGAGAGAGAGAGAGAGAGAGAGAGAGAGAGAGAGAGAGAGAGCACAACATTTTAGAGAGTGTAGCAGGGAGAGGAGTACAATAATAATAATAATAATAATAATAATAATAATAATACATGAAATTGTATTTAACTTAATAAATGTTTAACTGTTATATAAATACAATAATAACACATTCATAAAGTATTTTACAAAAATGTTACTATTAAAAACTACTGGAAAATCGGAAAAGATGAAGATGATGATGATGATGATGATGATGATATAAACTGCTTGTTAATAGTGTACTGTTAAGAAACAGACCTTAATATACTTATCTTATGTCTTTCATTTATTATGGTAACATTTATAATATGGTTCTCATATAAAATGTAAAATGTGGTGATTTTATTCCTGTCCAGATACAAGAGTTTTTCTCTTATGAAACATGGCTCATGATATTCCCCCGACTAATCCAGTCCCAATCAGGCTAAAGTTACACTTCTGGCTTTACACCAAGATACTGATCCATGTCTGTACACCATCCTTTAATAAACACTGGACTTGTGTCCTGATTTTTCTCCTAAAATCAATCATCAACTTTTCCACTGAATACTGAGAGCCAGAAAATCGAAGCACAGCCTAATTAGAGCTGATCCTCCTTTTCTGGAAGCTAACTGCTGTAGAATACGCTACACAATTAAAGTGATTCAAATTAAACTGGATTAATTAAAGCATGTTCCCACCCCACTCCACTTTACCCAAGATCTGTAAACAAACAGCTCAGAGACACAGACATCAGCAGAAGATCTCTCAACCCGTAATTACCTCCATCTCCCAGAAAACATTCCACACACACTCACACACACACACACACACATACACACAAACACAAACACTGTTAATGAGGGCTCAGTCTGTGTGTGTGTGTGCAGCTGTGCTCTGCAGGGAACTCTCCTCCAACACACATAAAACTGTCCCACACTCAGAGTATCATGAACCTATTGAAGCTGAATGAGCAGGGGCTAATGGGCGGGGCTACATTTCTGTAGCTTGAAGGGGAGGGGCTAAACTGCTGTAGGCTTAATGGGCAGAGCTGACTTGCTGTAACTTGAAGGGGAAGGGCTAAACTGCTGTAGGCTGAATGAATGTCTAATGTCCTGTACGTTGAAGGGGAGGGGCTAAACTGCTGTAGGCTGAATGGGTGGGGCTGACTTGCTGTAGGTTGAAGGGGAGGGGCTAAACTGCTGTAGGCTGAATGGGTGGGGCTGACTTGCTGTAGGTTGAAGGGGAGGGGCTAAACTGTTGTAGGTTGAATGGGCGGGTCTAATTTGCAGTAGGTTGAAGGGGAGGGGCTAAACTGCTGCAATTCTTTACATTTCATTTAAGAAATAATTTTGACTCTATTTTTTATCTATTTTCTCATTCTTCTCTGCTTCAACACACTAAAGTAATGACACAGAGGGAGGAACAGAATGATAAAAGAGAGATAAAAGAGAAAGAGAGAGATAAAGAGGAATACAGGAAGAAAGGGACAAAGGAAGGGAGTATGACGTGTTTATGCTACAGAGCTTTTGTTTACGAGCAGTTAATGAAATACAGCAAGAAATAATTAGATGTCAGTCATCCCAGCTCTCACCCCAGAGAGAGAGAGAGAGAGAGAGAGTACAGAGAGTGAGAGTACAGAGAGAGAGAGAGAGAGAGAGAGAGAGAGAGAGAGAGAGAGAGAGTACATAGAGTGAGAGTACAGAGAGAGAGTGAGAGTACAGAGAGAGAGAGAGAGAGTACAGAGAGTGAGAGTACAGAGAGAGAGAGAGAGAGAGTACATAGAGTGAGAGTACAGAGAGAGAGTGAGAGTACAGAGAGAGAGAGAGAGAGAGAGAGAGAATACAGTGGGAGAGAGAGAGAGGGAGCTGTAGAGAGAGACTGTTGCTAAGTGATGACAGTGTGATTCAGTAAATGCCTGTATTATCTGGGAGCGCCGGGAGCCGAGCGACTGAGAGGACCCTCTCATTTCTGGAAGCTGTCTGTGGTGAAGCAGTGGTAGTCTCTGACCCTGTAACACTCTGTTACTGACTGCTTTACCACGTCATATTTCAGCATTAAAGACCCAGCAAGAACAGTCTGTTTAATTCTCAAAGATTCAGAAATGTTAGTATTATTTTTAATTATATTATTGATTTTATGAATGTAAAACCTAACAAATATAAATGTGACCGTCACCTGTAGAACCTGACAGCGCAGTCACAGTGTGTTCTGGGGCGTGTCACTGGGCTGCTCCACTTTTTCATGACTGGGTGAGAGGGGGCTAGAAGCTGCCTTGTGTGTGTGTGTATTTGTGTGTGTGTGTGATCCTGACCAGAATGAAGTGCATACTGAAGAATGAATGAGCAGGGTATGGGCTGTTTAAATGCTAAGAGCTGAATGTCCCACCTGCTTGGTAGCAGCATCCGAGAGGTTTCGAAGCGTCCACAAACAGTTCTGAACCAAACGCTGACTGGAACCGGTCAGATGCTGACCTAGAGCCTGCATACCACCTACAGAGAGAGAGAGAGAGAGAGAGAGAGAGAGAGAGAGCAAGAGAAGAGAGAGAGAGAGAGAGAGAGAGAGAGAGAGAGAGAGAGAGAGAGAGAGAGAGAGAGAGGCCTATATTTCAGACACACTGTGCCTGTTCTTTTGGGAGTTGTGGTCAATGACACTGACTCTCTCAGTTCACACAGTGGGGAAAAGTGACCTCATTATGTTCTGCTTCTTTATACCTGACATAGATGTGATTTGGATCACATTCCACTAAATTCTGTTCCAAATCCAATTCTTATCAAGCCGAATAAGTGTGAACAGCTAGATCTGAATTCATGAGGGTTTCACGTTAATCCGTCTTGACCCTCCTCATCATTTCACACTGGCGGAAGGGAAAGATAGACCACAGCAGTGAGGCAGTGAGTCCATGTGTGTGGATCCAAAGCCTTTTCAGTTTATTGTGATGAGTTTAGGGAAAAGGAATGGACCGGTCACGAGAAAATAAAACTGGTGGAAACTAGTGGAAACAAAACCAATTTTAGGTAAACAATTTTGAGATGAACATTCCAACACCCGGCCTGTGGATAATCCCTGACTTTGGGAATCAGTTCATGTTTTAATCCTCTGAAACAGGTCTGAGTGTGATTCAGCGCTGCTGTAAACACAGTCCACTTCACTTTGGGCAGTACACACGGACTGGTCCCTCTGGTCAGAGAGTGTGAGGTTTTATAGTAAAGAGTATGAGGCTCAGTTCAGGAGCATGGTCTGTTCAGACTGCTGTTCAGACTACTGTGTGAACAGTCGGATGGAGAAATGGGGTTTGGGTCACTGCTCCCTGCTGTTTGTACGTTGTCTGGACCATAGAGGAGACTGGAGTTTAAATATCTCTCTCTACTACGTTTAATTACATGGAAATCACTTCAAAGACTGATTTCATTGGATGTTTACCCACTCACACACTCACCTGCGTCAACGATGGCGGGTTTGTTGCTAGGACACACTGAGAGAACCTTCAGAACTCGGCTGGTGGTCCACAGTAGCTTCTCGTAGTTATAATTCCTCATAATATACACTAAGCTCTCGGGACCCCCGTTCGCCAGGATTATCAGCTGCACACACACGCGCACACACACACACACACACACACACACAGGATACCTGTAAACATTCAGTCTGAGTATGTTCACTATTACAGCACAGAGTGTATCCAGAAGTGAGTGCTGTTTAAAATGGTGAAGCCGAAGTAATGGCCATGGGGAGGTGGAGGTCTGTACATGACTCTAGACTCTCCCACTACGTTCTTTTTTGATCTGGAAAGATCTCCTGTTAAAAGTATGTCGATGGCCACGGAGGGAGGAAGGGACTGAGACTGCTGGCCCTGCTGAGATCCGGAGGCTGGTCATACAGTTTTATACGAATCTGTTCGGTGCCAGTGTCTCGGACCAGCAGTGCTCTGAGACTCTACTCACAGGCCTCCCTCGCCTCAGTGAGCAGCAGAGTCAGGATCTGGAGGCTGAGCTGACTTCAGGACGAGCACCAGGCATCGATGGACTGCCCGTGGATTTCTTCAAGTCCCTCTGGGGAGGACTTCTACAGCGTTCTGCAGTCCAGCTTAGCCACAGAGGCACTTCCCAAAAGCTGGCGGCGTGCTGTACTCTGCCTTCTGCCAAAGAAAGGTGACCTCAGTCTACTCTGGAACTGGAGGCCTTTGTCTCTGCTGTGCACTGACTATAAAACAGTGTCCTGCTGCACTGCAAACAGGCTCAAGAGAGTGTTGGACACTACTGTAAATGAAGATCAGTATTGTGTCCACAAACGGTCTATATCGTGTGGACCATGACCTGTTCAGTGTCTGGAAAGCCTTTGGTTTTGGGAAGGGGTTTCTATCCCGGGTCAGACTACTCTATGCAGGGGCAGAATGCCTGGTTAAGGTGGGAGGGGGTCTTAGTGCTCCAGTCACAGTCAGCAGGGTTGTCAGGGCAGCTGTACTCCATCGTGGTTGAGCTTCTTCGCTGTTTGCTGAGAGGCAAGCTTTTGCATGTCGGGGCCAGCCACATTCAACTGTCTGCGTACGCTGATGACACCACAGTTGTGATATTTGAAGAGCAAGACGTTTCTTCTCTAAAAGATTCTCTTTGTATTTATCAGCGTACTTCCACTCCCAGGGGTGTACAGTGGGTCCGGACAGGGCTGAAAGTTTTAGGAGTTTGGCTGGGGACTGTGGAGATACAGGCCAAGAACTGGGAAGGGTTGGGGGAGGAAGTCTGTACCCATTTGTCTAAATGGTCATACTTGCTCCCCAGCCGTCCTATAGGGGGCGAGCCCTGATCGCCAACAACCTCACAGCGTCAGCGCTCTGACACAAGTTCACCGTGCTCAATCCAAGATAAGGAATTATTGAAGAGATTCACAGAGCACTGGTTGATGTCTTTTAGAATGGACAACACTGGCTGAGGACTGCAGTCCTCTACCTCCCCCTGCAGGAAGGTGGACAAGGCCTAACTGCCATTCGCGCCTATTGTATCACAGACGACACGGCTGGGCGGAGGTAGGCTGCGCTGTCTTGCGGACTGCAGGACGCTTGGGGCTGGACAGGCACCTGTTGTTCCCTTTCTCTGAGGTCACTGGACCTGAGGGGTCTGAATGCCAGTTGATGTGGGTGTTTGAGGAACATCTGTTTTTTAATCCTTAGTTTCCACAGATGTCCCATGTCTCCAGGACCCTGAGGGTGGAGTGGTTTGACTCTCAGCGGAGCAGCTGGCTGATACCTTGGTCCCTTCTGTGGGGCGTTTGAGACACTCGTCCACATTTTTATTCAGTGTTCACGTTTACGGCAGGTTTTACATGTGGCTGGGGACTGGAGCGTGAAGATCTTGGTCTTTGATCTCAGTTTGTTTATTTATGGACCAAAGTATTCAGTCCCTAAGAGGCACAGGGTTGTTGTTTTGAATTCTCTGTTTGGGGGCGATGTGCTGCAGCAGAAGGAACAAGCTGGAGGTGGGGGCTACAGGTCTGGGGTTAAAGCGACTCTCTGTGGAGTTTGTTATAACTCTCTCACTGATAACACAGAGTGGGGTGTGGGGGGGTTGTTTGTGTGTGATTCAGATGATGGGGGAGGATTTTTAGTGAATGTGTAGAGGTGGGGTTTTACCTTATTTCCATTTGTTTTTCTCTGTGACTGATGTTTAATGTTTATAAAAAGTATTTGAAATGTCTGTTTACACCTCTCTCTGTCTCTTTCTCTCCCTCTCGCTGTTCTCTCTCTTTCCCTCTCTCTCTCTCCCTCCCTCTGTTCTCTATCTTTCTCTCTCTCTGCTATCTCTCTCTCTCTCTCTCCCCCTCCCCCTGTTCTCTCTCTCTCCCCTGTTCTCTCTCACTCTCTGCCCCCTCTGTCCTCTCTCTCTCTGCCCCCTCTGTTCTCTCTCTTTCTCTCTCTCTGCCCCCTCTGTTCTCTCTCTCTCTCTCTCGCTATCTTTCTCTCTCTCTCCCCTCTGTTCTCTCTCTCTCTCTCTCTCTCTCTCTCTCTCTCTCTCTCTCTCCCCTCTGCTCTCTCTCTACCCCCTCTGTTCTCTCTCTCTCTCTCTCTCTCTCTCTCTACCCCCTCTGTTCTCTCTCTCTCTCTCTCTCTCTCTCTCTATTTCTCTCTCTCTCCCCCCACTGTTCTCTCTCTCATTCACCTTGCTCTCCTGGTTGCCGTAGGACAGCAGCTGGAGGCAGTCTGTGGAGATAGCGAGGAATTTGGGGTTTGTTTTTTTCAGCAGAGGAACCATGCGCTGTAGTCCATCAGCCAGTCTCACCGCCATCTTCGCCCCCTCCTGGTGGAGCAGGAGATTGTGGAGCGTGGTGATGGAGTAAAACAACACAGACTCCATCGGAGAACTGTGAGAAAAACACACACACAGAAAATAAATATAACCACAACACACACATATTAAAAATAACTACAACACGCACACACACACACACACACACACAATAAAAATAACCACAACACACACACACACACACACAATAAAAATAACCACAACCCACAACACAGACACACATATTAAAAATAACTACAACACACACACACACACAATAAAAACAACTACAACACACACACACACACAATAAAAATAACCACAACACACACACATATTAAAAACAACTACAACACACACACACACACAATAAAAATAACCACAACACACACACATATTAAAAATAACTACAACACCCACTCACACACACTCACACCCACTCACACACCCACTCACACACCCACTCACAAACATACACAGAGGAATGAGGTAGAGAGAAATTCTGTGAGACCAAAGCTTGATCTGCAGAGAGAAGGGAGAAGAGCACAGTGAGCCTCACTGAAGGACGGGGAGCAGACGCTGCACTGGACTTTCTCTTTCCCCGGGACACACCTCACCCTCGGCCACAGCTGTCTCTGTTGTACATAAGGCTAAGGTGTGTGAAAGGCAATGCTGAAACTCCCTCGTCCACCCCCCTGCCTCCGCCCTGCCCCGCCCCCTGACACACACTGTTCAGGAACCACACAGACGTCCTCAGACGCTTTGACAGGAGAGGTGTTAGTGTTAGTGTTAAACAGGTTCTAAACATCAGCAGAGTGAGGGCATGGTGCTGAGTGTTTTATTAACGACAGACGCTCCTCTGCTCTCAGTAAAACTCCTCTCATCACCGGCTCCGGACCCAGCAGAACCTGCCCCAGCTCAGGGCTAATGCCATTAACCTCGGGGTGGGACTTTATCTTCATCCACTCACACATCTATTCACTCATCCACCCTTTTATTCTTCTGTTCATTCTTACATTGTTTCATTCCTTCTTCCATTCATCAGTCCATCACCCATCCTGTCATTCACTCATCCATTCATCCATCCATAACTCTTTCTTCTCATTCACTCATTTTACAATCACCTATCCTTTCATCCATCCTTCCAATCATCCTCCTTTTCTTTCTTACATTCTTTCTTTAATCCACCTGCCTTTTCTTACATCTATTCAGCAGTCCCCTTCCTCATCCATTCATTTGTTCATACTTTCATTCATAATTACATCGCTCCTTCATCATGCATCAATCTATGCATTCATCCGTCTTTGTGTCTATACCTCCATCCCCCCTCTGTTCCTCTGACCTGAGCATGCGGACGAGTGCAGGTATCCCTCCAGATTTGAAGATGGCGAGCAGTCCGTCCGGTTGGTGTGAGAGAGAGTGGAGGACGCTGGCGGCGCAGCGGGTCGTCTCCAGGTCGGACGCCTGCAGCGCCCTCACCACCGCCGCCACCATCTGAGGCGACTGCACCAAAACCCTGCGGGACGCCTCCTTCCTCGTCAGCTGGTTCACTATCAGAGCCGCCTTGTTCACTACCACCTTAAAAACACAGGGAGAAATCACTACTGGAGATGCCTTGTACACTGCCACCTTAAAAACACAGAGAGAAATCACTACTGGAGCCGCCTTGTTCACTACCACCTTAAATACACAGAGAGAAATCACTACTGGAGCCGCCTTGTTCACTACCACCTTAAATACACAGAGAGAAATCACTACTGGAGATGCCTTGTTCACTACCACCTTAAATACACAGAGAGAAATCACTACTGGAGCCGCCTTGTTCACTACCACCTTAAATACACAGAGAGAAATCACTACTGGAGATGTCTTGTTCACTACCACCTTAAATACACAGAGAGAAATCACTACTGGAGCCGCCTTGTTCACTACCACCTTAAAAACACAGAGATAAATCACTACTGGAGATGCCTTGTTCACTACCACCTTAAAAACACAGAGAGAAATCACTACTGGAGCCGCCTTGTTCACTACCACCTTAAATACACAGAGAGAAATCACTACTGGAGATGCGTTGTTCACTACCACCTTAAATACACAGAGAGAAATCACTACTGGAGATGCCTTGTTCACTACCACCTTAAATAAACAGAGAGAAATCACTACTGGAGTCACCTTGTTCACTACCACCTTAAAAACAGAAATAAATCACTTTCAGAGCCGCCTTGTTCACTGACAACTAAAAAAAATACAGAAATCAAATTCAGAGGCACCTTGTCTACTACCACCATAAAAATGGAGAGGGAAATCAGTTCAGAAACCACAGCTATAAGAAACCATGTCTGATATTAAAACAATGACCTAATAAAGCCAACCAGATCATAGCAACCACTCGGAAAACTAGAGCATTCTCCTACTAACAGCATAACAACAGCCTAGCAACCAGCTTAGCAACTACTTAAGAAGTCTGTGTACCTCTCTATCTGTCTGTCTGTCTGTCTGTCGGCTGTCTCTCCCTGTCTGTCTTTCTCTCCCTGTCTTTCTCTCTGTCTGTCTGTCTGTCTTTCTCTCCCAGTCTGTCTCTCTGTCTCCCTGTCTGTTTGTCTCTCCCAGTCTGTCTGTCTCCCTGCCTGTCTGTCTCTGCCTGTCTGTCTCTCCCTGTCTGTCTCTCCCTGTCTGTCTCTCCCTGTCTGTCTGTCTCTCTTTCTCCATGTCTCCCTTTCTCCCAGTCTCCCTGTCTGTTTCTCCATCTGTCTGTCTGTCTCTCTGTCACCATCTGTGTCTCTGTCTCCATGTCTCCCTGTCTGTCTTTCTCTCCCAGTCTGTCTGTGTGTCTGCTTTACTAAGCCTAGTTTCTGAGTGCTGTTTGTGTTGTTCCTGCAGTTACTGTTCAGATGTTTGAATAAATGAACACAACCTCACAGTTTCAGAGGCTGAACAACCTTCAACCAAAGTCACAGCACTCAGGATCAATCAGCCTGTGTGTGTGTGTGTGTGTGTGTGTGTGTGTGACTGACAGGTCTCTGAGCTCAGTGCTAATGTTAGATGAGTGTTCTGTCAATCTGTGGAGCTTTAATTCAATGCTGTAAATTACTGCACTGATTTAGTGCTATATTTATATTCTTATTACATGTTTATTCCCAGTGGAACATTTCTGTGACTCAGATAACCATAACTTTTATTATAAGCTTTAATTTAAATGTCTGGACTGGAACAACTTTAATCACTGTGTAATAATGCAGTAATTCTTAAAGGGGACATATGAAACCTCCCTTGTTCAGTGTGTGTTCACATTAATGTGTGGATCTGAAGCTCACCTACCCATACTCACCCAGTCAGTTTTCTGTAGGCTGAAACATGGGATAAAATGAGCCTGTGGAGTTTTGACCCCAGAACTGTCTTCCATATTGGAAACAATAGGATATGTCCTTTATTATTCAAAAGGTTTTAAAACATTTATGGTTTATTGGTTCTACTGTGCGTTCAATTCCCACTCAGGGTGTCTGTCTGTGAGGAGTGTAATGTGTTCTCCCTGTGTCTGCGTGGGTTTCCTCCAGGTGACTGTCTGTGAGGAGTGTGGTGTGTTCTCCCTGTGTCTGCGTGGGTTTCCTCCGGGTGACTGTCTGTGAGGAGTGTGGTGTGTTCTCCCTGTGTCTGTGTGGGTTTCCTCCGGGTGACTGTCTGTGAGGAGTGTGGTGTGTTCTCCCTGTGTCTGCGTGGGTTTCCTCCAGGTGACTGTCTGTGAGGAGTGTGGTGTGTTCTCCCTGTGTCTGCGTGGGTTTCCTCCGGGTGACTGTCTGTGAGGAGTGTGGTGTGTTCTCCCTGTGTCTGCGTGGGTTTCCTCCGGGTGACTGTCTGTGAGGAGTGTGGTGTGTTCTCCCTGTGTCTGCGTGGGTTTCCTCCGGGTGACTGTCTGTGAGGAGTGTGGTGTGTTCTCCCTGTGTCTGTGTGGGTTTCCTCCGGGTGACTGTCTGTGAGGAGTGTGGTGTGTTCTCCCTGTGTCTGCGTGGGTTTCCTCCGGGTGACTGTCTGTGAGGAGTGTGGTGTGTTCTCCCTGTGTCTGCGTGGGTTTCCTCCGGGTGACTGTCTGTGAGGAGTGTGGTGTGTTCTCCCTGTGTCTGCGTGGGTTTCCTCCGGGTGACTGTCTGTGAGGAGTGTGGTGTGTTCTCCCTGTGTCTGCGTGGGTTTCCTCCGGGTGACTGTCTGTGAGGAGTGTGGTGTGTTCTCCCTGTGTCTGCGTGGGTTTCCTCCGGGTGACTGTCTGTGAGGAGTTGGTGTGTTCTCCCTGTGTCTGTGTGGGTTTCCTCCGGGTGACTGTCTGTGAGGAGTGTGGTGTGTTCTTCCCGTGTACGCGTGGGTTTCCTCCGGGTGCTCCGGTTTCCTCCCACAGTCCAAAAACACATGTTGGTAGGTGGATTGGTGACTCAAAAAAAAAAAAAAAGTGTCAGTAGGTGTGTGTGTGTGTGTGTGTGTGAGTGAATGTGTGTGTGTGTCTGTGTTGCCCTGTGAAGGACTGGCGCCCCCTCCAGGGTGTATTCCCGCCTTGTGCCCAATGATTCCAGGTAGACTCTGGACCCACCGCGACCCTGAACTGGATAAGGGTTACAGATAATGAATGAATGAATGTATAGTTGATAGCAGCATGTTCCAAAAATGTTGGGACAGGAAACAAAATACTGGTAAAATTGTATAATGCTAATTGGCAACAAGACAAAGACAAGATGGTGTTTAAATAATTAAATAATATGGTTTCTCAACTTCAAATAGTAAGGAACCTATGGATTTTTCCTCCTCTACAGCACATTAGTGCACAGGGCATCTGTAAATGCACCGTTAATGCTGAATGATATATACAGGGTTTGGAGCAACATGATGCCTTCCAGACAATGTCTTTTTCAGGGAAGGCCTTGTTTATTTCAGAGAGATGAGGCCAGTCCACATTCTGTGTGGCTTACAACAGCATGGCTCCTTACAGACATGTCACCCACTTAAAACAACTGGGGCTTTATGAATCAATATCACTGTAAAAGAGCCCCGAATAGTTGAGCAGCTGAAATCCTGTAACTAGCAAGTATCAGAAAACAATTCACTTTCAGAACTTCAGCGACTGGTCTCCTCAGTTACCAAACGCATACAGAGAGTTGTTAGAGAGGTGATGAACACTGAGGTATTGTGTATATACAACAACTACATGATCAAGGTGTGTGCTCCTCTCTTCACTGCAGTGACAGTCTCTACTTTTCTGGGAAGGTTTTATACTAAATATGGTATAACACTGCTGTGAGGGTCTGATGGCATTGAGCCTCAATCATCACTGAGGTCAGGCACTGGTGTTGGTCCAGGGTGTGTTTTGTACAGGGTGTGTTCGGTCCAGGGTGTGTTCACTCAGTGAATTCAGGTCGGCTCTGAACGCACTGAGACTGTAAAGTGGATGATGCAGTCACAGATAGGAATGAGTCAATAATGAGAGTGTTCTGTACCTGGTCTTCATCTGCGAGCAGCTTGGTCAGTTCGGGGACGGCGCGAGTGGCCAGTTCAGCGTCATCCTGGTAGTTGATGAGGTGGACGATGGCGTTCTTCAGGAGTTGCGATGGTTCTGCGAGTCTCTGGACGTTCGTCTGGTCTGAGTCGGTCTGAGAGGACGACTCTCCGTCTGTCAGAGACTCGGGGAACATTGCTGCTCTGACGCGCTGAGCTCGGGTCAGGGACAACTGACCATCAGCGTCTGAAAGAGCAGAAGGGAGAGGAGATTCAGAACATGTGTACAGATCTGAGTGAGCGAGAGAGCTGTAGTGAGAAATCTAAATCTAGCTGTGGGAACTCTAGCTAATGTCTGCTAAGTGAGCTCATGAGTAAGCGTGCTGAAGTTTCCTGGCCACTACAATGCCCCCTCTTTTTATATCTCAGCTGGCGCTGACTGAATGGATGATATTCTCATCACAGCATTTCATGCAAATATCCATCTGTCTTTATTTACATCATGAACAGATTACAGCCAATGGAGAACAGGGTGAGTCTTCTCAGACACGTTACCAGAGACAGGGATGTGGGGTAACCATGGAAACAGGGGCAGTGTATCCCAGCAAATGTGTGTAGCGTAACCATGTATAAAACAGTCGGGTAACCACTGAAGGTGGAGAAGAATTTACAGGTGCAGTGTGATCATTTTTCTTCTAATCCCTGAGATAAAGTTTAAGACAGAACAGCTCCCTGAATGAGACACTATATGAGAAAGCCAATCATAACAGAGCTAATTTACATCTGTCTAATCCACCATGTGTCACATCAGCCTTAAAGGTGCAGCAACAGGTACTGTGTGTTTGATAAAGGAACAGGGGAATGGTGGTGAAGGGATAGAGTGGGTCAGGAACAGGGCGTTCACTGAGCTCTTTACCAGGGCAGCCATCAGTCAGCCGCTGGGGGGGCGCTATTTCTGCACCTTGCCCGAAACCACCCTCTCACACTGTTCTGAGCACCAGGAAGAGTAATATTAAATTAATTTCTGTTGAAGGGTTATTCTCTTTTCTCATACTCTCACCACAGCTTGAGAGTCTAAGCCTCTATCTCTCTATTTCTCTTACCCCTCTCTCTGCCCTCTTCCCTCACTTTGTCCCCCATCCCTTATTCTCTCTCAGAAATATCACAGAAACCCTTGTAAACCAAAACATGCTGAATCATGAGATGAATTGGGAAATAATCAGTTTTGACTCTTGAGTCAACTGCTTAGTTGTGTTTTTAAGGAAGGTCATCAGACATTAGAAAAGGATCTTTTGAATCAGTTCAGTTAAAATGTGATTCTAAATCAAATCACTGGTTTCAGTTCTTTTTAGAAGGGTCTTTAAACACTGTTCAGTTGACTATTTTCTAATTCTGTTCTACTGGACTGATTTGTCTTAACCAGGTACTTTTAAAATCAGATATGATTCAACCTGTAGAGCTCTCTGAGGTGTGTTTTGGGGGTTCTGTTTTACCTGTAGAGCTCTCTGAGGTGTGTTTTGGGGGTTCTGTTTTACCTGTAGAGCTCTCTGAGGTGTGTTTTGGGGGTTCTGTTTTACCTGTAGAGTTCTCTGAGGTGTGTTTTGGGGGTTCTGTTTTACCTGTAGAGTTCATTGAGGTGTGTTTTGTGGGTTCTGTTTTACCTGTAGAGCTCTCTGATGTGTAATTTGTGGGTTCTGTTTTACCTGTAGAGCTCTCTGAGGTGTGTTTTGGGGGTTCTGTTTTACCTGTAGAGTTCATTGAGGTGTGTTTTGGGGGTTCTGTTTTACCTGTAGAGCTCTCTGAGGTGTGTTTTGGGGGTTCTGTTTTACCTGTAGAGTTCTCTGAGGTGTGTTTTGGGGGTTCTGTTTTACCTGTAGAGTTCTCTGAGGTGTGTTTTGGGGGTTCTGTTTTACCTGTAGAGTTCTCTGAGGTGTGTTTTGGGGGTTCTGTTTTACCTGTAGAGTTCTCTGAGGTGTGTTTTTGGGGTTCTGTTTTACCTGTAGAGTTCATTGAGGTGTGTTTTTGGGGTTCTGTTTTACCTGTAGAGTTCATTGAGGTGTGTTTTGGGGGTTCTGTTTTACCTGTAGAGTTCATTGAGGTGTGTTTTGGGGGTTCTGTTTTACCTGTAGAGCTCTCTGATGTGTGTTTTGGGGGTTCTGTTTTACCTGTAGAGCTCTCTGAGGTGTGTTTTGGGGGTTCTGTTTTACCTGTAGAGCTCTCTGAGGTGTGTTTTGGGGGTTCTGTTTTACCTGTAGAGTTCTCTGAGGTGTGTTTTGGGGGTTCTGTTTTACCTGTAGAGTTCTCTGAGGTGTGTTTTGGGGGTTCTGTTTTACCTGTAGAGCTCTCTGACGTGTGTTTTGGGGGTTCTGTTTTACCTGTAGAGTTCATTGAGGTGTGTTTTGGGGGTTCTGTTTTACCTCTAGAGCTTTCTGAGGTGTGTTTTGGGGGTTCTGTTTTACCTGTAGAGTTCTCTGAGGTGTGTTTTTGGGGTTCTGTTTTACCTGTAGAGTTCATTGAGGTGTGTTTTGGGGGTTCTGTTTTACCTGTAGAGCTTTCTGAGGTGTATTTTGGGGGTTCTGTTTTACCTGTAGAGCTTTCTGAGGTGTGTTTTGGAGGTTCTGTTTTACCTGTAGAGTTCATTGAGGTGTGTTTTGGGGGATTCTGTTTTACCTGTGGGCGGCACGGTGGCGCAGCAGGTAGTGTCGCAGTCACACAGCTCCAGGGACCTGGAGGTTGTGGGTTCGATTCCCGCTCCGGGTGACTGTCTGTGAGGAGTTGGTGTGTTCTCCCCGTGTCCGCGTGGGTTTCCTCCGGGTGCTCCGGTTTCCTCCCACAGTCCAAAAACAAACGTTGCAGGTGGATTGGCGACTCGTAGGTGTGAATGTGTGTGTGTCTGTGTTGCCCTGTGAAGGACTGGCATCCCCTCCAGGGTGTATCCCCGCCTTGCGCCCGATGTTTCCAGGTAGGCTCTGGACCCCCCGCGACCCTAAATTGGATAAGCGGTTACAGATAATGAATGTTTTACCTGTAGAGTTCATTGAGGTGTGTTTTGGGGGTTCTGTTTTACCTGTAGAGTTCATTGAGGTGTGTTTTGGAGGTTCTGTTTTACCTGTAGAGTTCATTGGGGTGTGTTTTGGGGGTTCTGTTTTACCTGTAGAGTTCATTGGGGTGTGTTTTGGGGGTTCTGTTTTACCTGTAGAGTTCTCTGAGGTGTGTTTTGGGGGTTCTGTTTTACCTGGAGAGTTCTCTGAGGTGTATTTTGTGGGTTCTGTTTTACCTGGAGAGTTCTCTGAGGTGTAATTTGTGGGTTCTGTTTTACCTGTAGTGTTCTCTGAGGTGTATATTGTGGGTTCTGTTTTACCGGTAGAGTTCTCTGAGGTGTATTTTGTGGGTTCTGTTTTACCTGGAGAGTCTCTGAGGTGTAATTTGTGGGTTCTGTTTTACCTGTAGAGTTCTCTGAGGTGTAATTTGTGGGTTCTGTTTTACCTGTAGAGTTCTCTGAGGTGTAATTTGTGGGTTCTGTTTTACCTGTAGAGTTCTCTGAGGTGTAATTTGTGGGTTCTGTTTTACCTGGAGAGTTTTCTGAGGTGTATTTTCTGGAGTTCTGGTTCTCGTCCTCCTCCCGGACCGTGGTGGCTCCTGATTGGATGCCGGAGTCGGAGCAGTAATAACTGTGCTGCCACTCGGCCACCTTCACCGCCCCCTCAGCCTCGCTCACTACAAACAAGTAAACAAGAAAACAAATAAACAAACTCTCATTACACAAACTGCTGAGTAATCAGAGTAAATACTGAGCAATTCTGGTAAGACTTCTGGGTAATAAACACTACACTGCAGTGAGGTCTGATGCTGATGTTGGGTGATTAGTTCTGGCACTGCAACTTAACCCAGAGGAACCTGACAGAGCTTCATCACTCCAGAGAACACATTTCCACTGCTCCACTGCTGAGGCTCTGAACTCTTTTGGCAGCACTTGTCACTGGACAGAGTGAGTTTAGACTCATGTGCAGCTGCTCCAGAGTGTCCCATTTCACTTCATGCTTTGCTACAGAAATGATCCACCCTGCAGCTGCGAGTTCTTGACTCAGTCAGTGATTATAAAGTGTGTCTGGACGCTTTGGGTCCTGTGGTGTAATGTAAGGGTTTGACCACTGTACTCACTTTGTATGGACATCCCCTCTGTCCAGTCTGAACGCCTGCTACCTGTAAACAACACACAAACAACAGAGCCGTGAGCACCAACATTCAGCGGTACACAGATAAAGTGGTGGTTGATGAGGAGCCTGTGTTCCTGCCTGCGTCTGACCCAGAGACACCCCTCCATCTGATATTGATATTGATTTCGATGAAAGCATAAATGAGGCTGTTTCTGCTTCATTTATTGATTGTCTGGCACACTGTGCCTTTTGTGTGTGTGATTATTCTCCAAACATCAGACAGAATTATAGCAGTTTTCCAGTCGATTCCAAGGCGTTCCTCAGGGATCAATACTAGGAACAATGCTGTTCAACAGAAACACAAATATACAACACAGAAGTAATTATTATCACTGAGAATGTGTTAAAATTACAGAGCAGAGCTTCCTTTATTAAACAATCATGAAATGTTAATAATTTATGCTTTAGAAATCACTCACTAAAAGAACAGAATCAAAAGAGTTGATTCAAAAGAGTCATTTCCACTAAAAAGAGATATAAAGAACTGGGCTGGTTTTCCCAAATGCATCTTAACACAAAGACGATTCTTAGGTGGTAGAGTGATCACATTGAACACTCTCTTTTCCTGTTATGATGATCTTAATACTATGATGTTTTTGGAAATCTGGGCCCAGATTTAAAAGGGATGATTTAAATGAGTGAATTAAAAAAAAAACTGACTTTGAAAGAGCCATTTCAACAAAACAGAGTCAAATTAATTGACTCAAAGGGATTTGTTTGTAAAAGAAACATTTAACAGACACAAGAGAGTTTATACAAATTAGCCATTTCAACAATAAGAGATCTTCAAAGCTAATTATTCAAATAGAGCCATTTCAGATAAATAGACTAAAAAGAGTCGATTCAAAAGTGTTAAAACTTTTAAAACTTCCAGTACGATACATTTTTATATGATCAGTGATCAACAGGTAAATATTAACTGTGATATAATTCCACAGAGATCAATACCAGGATTAATGCTGTTTAAAAACATATGAAGTATAAATCATTTCTGTAATGACTCAGTGATTGTGAGATTCCTCAATATTCACACACTGTAGGACTTCCAGTTCAAATCTTCACTTCAGAGGATAAAACAATGGAAACGGATGAAAACTGAAGAAGGTTTGGACCAAAGATTTAATGCAATTTTGTTTCAATCAACAAACGACAAATGTAACAGGAATTTAAAAATGAAAGTTTGACAACAACAGCAGTCTCTGGTAGAAGTGAGTGGAGGCCGCTGTAGTGCAAACGTGAGTGAAGTGGGTTTAGGACGTGAAGGTTACCAGCTTGATCCCCACCACCAGAAATGTTTGTTGTGGGGGTTAAGAACAGTCTCCTCCCTCAACATGCACAGCTGAAGATCACTGGAGCAGTGCACCTAACTCCCAACTACTGACTGATCCAGGTGTGTGTGTGTGTGTGTGTGTGTGTGTGTGTGTGTGTGTGTGTGTGTGTTTTTACTGCCATGAAATGTTAAAATATCAAATAACTACTAATTTCCCCAACAGTATTAATACAGCATCACTTCTTCTTCATTATTCATTGATCAGAAAGTGTTTCTGAGTAGGAGGAAGTCAAAGTAAAAAATGAAGGAGAAAGTGGGACCAATGACAACAATGCAACAGCTGAGCTCTTTCAAAAACCATCCAAACCAGACCCAGACCCTCAGGGTCACCCCCTCGCTCCAGACCTGACCACTGCACTGAGCTCACCGTCTGCAGCACAGCTCACCACTTCCGTAACTACAGCAGACTTTACTCAGCCGGGGGTCTTTAATTACAGCTTAATTACAGTTTAATTTAACACAGCCATTAAATAACATTAACTGCAGACAATCACATATTTAAGTCCAATGACTTTTCTTTGATCCACACAACACCAATAATACGTCCTTTAGGATGTTAGAGGAGCGAAATCTGAGCTTGAGTTTAGCCCCGCCCACACCAGTTTAGCTCTGCCTGCCCAGCATACATAATTTTGAAAAACAACCAATCACTTACAGTCTAGCCCTTCGTATTCAGCCTACAGCAGTTTAGCCCCACCCACTACACCAACAGACATTTAGCCCCACCCACTCCACCTACAGACATTTAGCCCCACCCACTCCACCTACAGACATTTAGCCCCACCCATTAAACCCACCGCATTTATTAGAGGCAGGATATTAAGGGAGACAGAGTCTCTGTTGCCATAGTAATGCTACTCAGACAAAAGGATAAAGCTAAGCACAAGTCAGAAACTGCAGAAACTCTCCAATGGCAGTCTCTGCTCTTCTAGGAAGACTTTACACTAGAGCATTGCTGTGAGGATTTGTTTGCATTCAGCCACATAAACGTAAGTGTGAATGACATATGAAAACTTTTCTTTTTGTAAGACATGGAAACAGGTGGCGATCTGATCACAGCTTCAGTGGAATCAAGCTCCACCCACCATCATTTACATATTATTTAAATGAGGCCAGCCCTAATTCATGTAATTGTTTCTGTATTTCTGTATTGAACCAATGGAAAGATGGATTTCAGAGGCTCACTGAGCTTCTTTGGTAGAGTCTAAGTAGTGAACCTACAGCGCCCCCTACTGACCAAATCATACATATTTAAAATCAGAATCGGAGATATTTATTGAACCCAGAGGGAACTTGCAGTTGTTACAGTTGCAACCGTTTATTTAAAAGAATAAACACTAACAATAATTCAAAACAAAACAAGAATGTTTTAATATTTACACATTAAAAAACAACAGTACATTGGCAGTGGCTGTAATAACAAATATGGAATACACTGTATAAATTATTGCACCTCTGAATTATTGCACACACAACTAAGGAAAATGAATTATGTTATTATTGTTTTTGCCATATGAACAGTATAATTTGGTATTGGGTGAAGGAATAAACAAAGTGTAGAGTACCCAGAGTGTGCTGATTGGTTGGAGACAGTAGAATTATGTGATGATTGTGTGTGATGGTGTTATATATAAGATGCTAACAGTGTGATCCAGTGGATTTAATGCTCCACCCACAGTGTTTAGAGCAGAGTGCATGGGCAGAGCCAGTCATATAAAATAAGAGCACAGTGTAAGATGTCTTTAGGAGTACAAAATAAGAACTGTATTTTTTTTGTCTTCTGAGCTCCTCCTATCTGCTGCTAAGTGTAATTTATGCTTACAGTACTGTTGTGAAATAAAGTCTCACACCCATCTCTCTCTCTCTCTCTCTCTCTCTCTCTCTCTCTCTCTCTCTCTCTCTCACACACACACACACACACACACACCGAGTGATCAGTCACGCATGGCTCTTGGGGCTCCAGCTGATGATGAGCCGGGGGAAAGTTGACTACATGATAAAACCCATATATCACTCATAATACACACTGGTCCATGTTATTACAACCATGAAGTGTAATTTTGGTGGTAACCTAAATGTAATAACTACAGCAACTGACAGAAAAGTGCTTCTTACCAGATTCAATGTCTAACGCTAAAAATTGAGCTAATCTGGCTAAAGTTAGCAGGCGCTAGCACTCGCCTTCAAACTCTTAAAACACTGTCCTCAATAAAGCAACTCTGGCAATTACAACAACACAGCAATTGGAGAACAGCACTTATTACCAGAATCTATGTCTAACGTGAGAAAGTGAGTTAATCCGGCTAAAGTTAGCAGGCGCAAACCCTCGCTCACTGCTCAGTGACTCTCAAAATCTTGATACAGGCCCTACCTCTAACACATAGTCCTATCCCTCCATTTTGCCTAAGCGTAAGCAGTCTCAGATCTTATTTAGATAGATAAATCTGGTTTATTCACAGTAGGCACTGGGCTCCACCAGGGTTGTGCCATGTCTCCAGTCCTGTTCCAGATAGGTTAGAGATTCACAGGCAGGTTGGCAAGGTGCAGCCTGGGACATCTGTTTGGGGCTTAAAGGGTAGCATCTTTGATTTTTGCAGATAATATTGCACTTCTAACTTATTCATATGGATGAATATCCATCATGCACTTGAGTGGTTTGGAGTTGAGTGTGAAGTGGTGTACAGATAGGCACCTCCAAACCCTAGGCCAAAGTTATCTCTGGATACAGATGACATGCTAGAGCAACATGTAGAGCAACTACCTGAAGTGAAGGAGTCTTCGTATTTCAGGGCCTTGTCCCTGAGTGACGGGGAGAGGGATTGTGAGATTTACAGTAGGGTAAGTGCGATGGCTGCAGAAACACAGTGACTGTACTGGACTGTAGGGGTAAAGAGGGGCAAAGCTCCCACTTTACTGCAGTACAGTCCTCTACCATGGCAGCAGTTTTTAACCCTTCCTAATTCATACTGTGAAAGCTGTTCTGTAGTACTTGGGCCTAGCACTTGCGATTATAATCACCAATAACAGTGGTGCACTTTCTTGTTAGCGTGTGGCAGAACGTAAACAGGGAGTAAAAACTCTTTACCCTACCACTTAGCCCTACCCCGACATTTTGCCTAGAAGTGGGGGTCTCTTCTGATATCACTGCAGACTGGTGCAGAGCTGCTACAGAGCAGTGCTGGTAGACTGGGAATGAAGAGCAGCTCTTTGTTATTTGTGTTCTGATGACGTATTAGGATCTTAAAGAATCCTCTCATTTCGTACGGGGAGATTTTAACCCCTAGACCCTGTAACTCAGCTTCAAGGGAGCGGGAGGACACTCCAAACCTAAGGGTAGAGTAAAGATATAAAACACGGAATTCACCTTTAGTGACAATGCTGATAGATTTACACAGTGTCAAACCAGCATGAATTTGAATGGAGACAGTCACCAAAGATGGCGCTGATGGTGGTCAGAGTGGTCAGGGAATCTGTGTGTGGGCAGTTAGGGTTCAGATCTTCAATGCTGCTCTGCTGAAAAAGAACCCTGTGTGTTTATGGTTTAAATGATGTGTCTGAGGCTGAATACAGGTGTGGACCTCGTGTAAAGAGGCTGGTGGTGGAGCGCTGCTGGGAGTGTGTGTGGTTGTCTGTGGGGGGTTTAAACGCCGACTGTAGCCAAAGTTAAAGGGATGAATATGAAAGCGCAGGATGATTGGCAGCAGATGAAAGAGCGCTGCTGGCTGCAGAGACAGAGTCTACTGACAAAAACAGACAGATGACAAAGGAACCTTAAAGAAACCTCATTTACAAAAGGAATAGAAAACACACACAGCATCAGAGTTTGAAAACCACAAAGACAGCACTCGCGGAGTGAGCCCGGCCCTGACGGCTACAGCCCAAGTCCAGAAAAGACCAACTCGCTGGGCTCCTGAGAGACAGAGGGAGTCTGGGGCATAATGTAACGTCTCTGCCCTGCTTTGGTCAAAACCAGAAAAACATAAACCATGACCTCAGCGGTGGTTCCTCCCACTCAGAGGCGGAGCTTCAGAAAAGAATTAGTGAATAAATATATAATGAATTATAATTAACTGTGAGAACAGTGATTAAAAATGTGTGAATAAACATCAGAAACAGCTCTTTAATGTAACACTCTTTTCACAAACAGGACGCCAAGCACAGGCAGGAAATCAGTTTACTGCCAACACACACACACACACACACACACACACACACACACACACACACAGAGAGACACAGAGACACAGCCTGTAATCAGTTTACACTCAGTGTGAAACATTATCCCTCTTTCTGTCGAGGAGACTAGATGCTGGAACATTGCTGTGAAGAATGATGACATTCAGCCTTCACATAAACATCAGTGAGGTCAGGTGGATCATTCCGGAGGAACTGGACAGAGCTCCATCACTCCAGAGAACACAGTACCACTGCTCCACAGCCCAGTGCCGGGGGGCTTTATACCCCTCTGCAGGCATGGTGCCCCCAGGAGCATGTGTGGGGTATGTGTATGTGGTGCAGGGCTGAGATCAGCTCATGAAGGTCAGTTAGTAAAGGACAGCTCTGTATCCTCTCAGGGAGATCATCTCTGAGACAGTCACAATGCACCATGCCTTTACTCTGAGGAGTAACCCAGGATCTGTCTGAAAACAACAGCCTTTTAACATCATTTTAACAACATCAGCCTCTGATGAAGATGAAGATCAGCAGGAGGTCAGTAGAGCAGTGTGGCTGTGTGTGACTGTGACTCTGATAATATCCAGGAGATAAAGTGAACAGACAGATATTATCTCTCTCTAAACCTCTCTCTGTTTCTCTCTCTCTCTCTCTCTCTCTCTCTCTCTCTCTCTCTCTCTCTCTCTCTCTCTCTCTCTCTCTCTCTCTCTCTCTCTCTCTCTCTCTCTCTCTCTCTCTCTCTCTCTCACACACACACACTCACACAGATAGGTTAGGTTATGTGGATGTGAACAACGCTGGAGCAGTGAACCTGCTTCTTCCTCCTGACCCTCAGCTTCTGTTTACTGAACCCCAACGTCCAGAGAGAAAAGAGTCTGGAACACAGCCAGAGAGAGAGAGAGAGAGAGAGAGAGAGAGAGAGAGAGAGAGAGAGAGAGAGAGAGAGAGAGAGACAGACAGAGAAACAGAGAGGGGTTTAAAAGAGTGTGTTCCATGCTGCAGTATTCTTATGAATGTACTCCGACTAGAACTACACCTCCTGGAGGCTAACAGTGTTAGCACAATGTCCACCAGCTCTGATACACCCAGATTAACTTTCTCATACTGTTAGTAAACACTACACAGCTCTGTCCCTCAGCTCAACACGCTCAGAGGAGAACACCGAGTGCTGATTCGGGCATCGTGCTTAGACAGAGACCTCCTCATGTGGACGTATCACTGAGAACAGGAGAAGGACAGGTGTTCAGCCGGAGACCGAGAGAGAAACCGGTGTTGTTTGTTTGTTTACTGATGGCTGTTATCAGTAAAGTGGCAGAGTGTTGTGTAAAGGGTTAAACGCTGCAGTGCAGAGGGGGAGGTCACATTCACGCAGCAGCAGCAGCTTTTATTTTTGTGAGATACTCTGTGTGTGTGTGTGTGTGTGTGTGCTGAACTCCTGCAGTGGATCTGATTATACTTCACACATACCTGCACGCGCACACACACACACACACACACACACAGCAGCAGCACTGCACTCACATGGATAGAATGATGGTGAACATATGACAGAAAACAAGGTGGAAAGGAGGAGGGATAGTGTAAGGACTGCAGGAATGACAGAAGGATGGAGAGACAGAGGGATGACAGAAGGCAGGAGAGATGATAGAGGGATGGAGTAAGGAGGGATGAAAGTCTCGAAGTACAATAGAAAAGGAAACAGGAAGTTGAGAATGAGGTACAGAGGAAAGGAGGGATACAGGCAAGACAGAGCTCCGCCCAACCCTGGCATATCAGGAGAACCTGCGGATGCTACGGGACTGAAGGGCTCTGGACACGGGCTGGTCCAGCACTCCTGACCTGACGGGGTTAATCAGGAGTGTGTTCCTCTCCGCTGCAGGAGGGTTTACCAACGAGACAACGGTCCACAAGCCCAGGGTCAAATGTCCACTAGAGGGGATTAACTCTGAACTGTGTCCCCAGGGTTGGAACACTCTGGACAAGCTCGGGTGGAGAGTGTGACCCACAACTGATCATCACACCAGCTCCACACCTCACTGATGATTATGTGACGGCTGGACACCATCAGATCCTCACAGCAATGTTCCACTGCAGCTAGTGTAAAGTCACCTCCGAGCACAGAGTGTTCCTGCAGTGAGAAAAGGGACTAAACTCCTCCTGAAAATGTTGGAGATTTATCCGTCTCCAGGGGAGAATTTTATAGCAATTCCTATCCTTTTATTCCGAGTCTTTATTCCGAGTCTTTTTTCCGGGCGTTTTTCTCGGGGAAGTGTTTTAAAGCCTGTTTCCAGCTCCCCGGCTCTCGCTGCACTTCAAAGACTCAGATCGTCCTCCTGAAGAAAAGCCACGGGACGATTATCCGCCCGAAAAAAATCCTTTCATCCTCAGTTCAGACGCTCGGCTGCTGCTAGCACTGCGGCGGCTAATTTCAGCCGCTAACGCTGCAGTGTAAATTTAGAACGTGAATGGTCTGAATAATGAGGGACAGAGAGAGGGACGAGTTTGATTTTTTCTTCTGTTCTCTCGTTTATCCCCTCTTTTATTTTAGTAGGAAGCGATATTTAAAAATCATTCATCACAGTCTCATACACATGTTTATATCTGTGATGAAACATGAGCTCCGTTTGTACCTCACTCACTCACATTTAGCATTGTCAGTGTTGTCCACAAGGGGGAGCTCTTCACACGGAGGTAGTTGTATTGTATTGTGAGGAATTGTCACACTGAACTGAACTGTATTACTGTGTATTGTGTAGGGCCAATCAGGACTCACTGAGAGTGTCTTATTTCATTGGCTCCGCCCCCTGTCTTGTTTGGGACTGTTTCCGTGTGTGTGTGTGTGTGTGTGTGTGTGTGTGTTTTGGCATGTGATACCCCTGGATCTTATCATACACCATGCCCTTTCTGCTCTCTGTTCCCTACGCCCTTGTTAGGGGTAATATAGAGCACACTAGAGCAGTGATGGCTGTGTCTCTCATCTTTGACACTTGCTAAATTATCTTGTAATCACAGTGAATTGTAATGTCTCAGACAGTGTCTCTGTGTACTGTACTTTACTGTATAAATATGTATCACAGTGTTTAATGTGTCTCACTGTGTGTAACGTTGTGTTAAAATGTTGTAATGTCTCAGAGATGATCACACCACTGTACAGTATACGGTATATAATGATACTCACCTGAATCAGTGTATTATATTGTATCGTACAGTACCTCAGCATGTCACACTGCACTGTACTGTACTGTCTCTCTTGGCACTGTAACTCATCAGTGAACTGGGACACATTCAGTCAGATCACATTTAAACACTTGTCCTTTATTAACTGCACTGTAAATGTACAGTCTATTAACATACAGCACTGAGACATATACTGTATACTGAACACTGTACTGGAAAATATACTGAACTAAGACCCTAAATCTGTGCATCAATACACCCTAAACACACACACACACACACACACACACACACACACACACACACAATCCATAGAAACCCACTGAGAGTGTTTAGGGATTCAGAAGCCTTTGATCTTTTTCCTCCATAATCCAATCCCATTAGAGTCTCTGAGCGACGGATTCAGCTCAGCATGAGTGTGTGTGTGTGTGTGTGTGTGTGTGTGTGTGTGGGTGTGTGAGTGGTGCTAATTAGTGCTGGTCTGCAGTCGTTTATCTCCTGACTCAAACACATTCAGCTTCTTATTAAATAAACAAACAACAAACAGAGCTGCGGGAAATGCGCATGCACACACACACACACACACACTCTTCAAGCACCTGTCTATATTAAAGCAATAGCACAGAAAAAAAACAAACCCAAGGTATTAATCCAGACGTCCATCAGCAAAGACACACTGAGCTGAGACGTCCATATTCTCATCATCATCATCATCACGCCACAGAGACACTGTAGACGGTTGGGAGCTGCTGCCGGAGGTGGAGAGGGAATATAATGCAGGGTGTGTGTGTGGAGACGTGGAGACGCCTGGTTCCATTCATCAACACTGGAGAGAAATCTGAGTCACTCAGCTCCACTGCAGCAGGGAACCATTCATTTCTACCAGCAGCGATCAAACTGTACAAGAGAGCGGCTACGTTCAGCACCTGTTCCTTTAAATGATAATGAGCCGCTCGCTGTTCACCCCGACCCCGAGTGCACAGCAGTGAGGAGCGAGGAGCAGAAGCTCTGGATTTTAGCCGTTTTCGCTCAGTTCTCTTTTTTCTCTGTTTTTACTCAGTGCTCTTATTTCTCCGCGCTCGTTGTGTCTGTTTTGCTGAGTTTAACATCGTCTTTGTGCTCTCACATAAACACGGGTCCAGCGCTGTGATTGGACAGACTCAGATGAGGGGGCGGGGCCATTCTAAAGACTCTGCACTTGACGTCAGAAGTGGAGAAGTGTTTTCAGACTCAGGCAGCGCACAGAAAACTGACTGGGGGGGTCTTGTTTCACAGTGTGTGGGTTGGTGGGCTCCAGAATCACACTTTAATGAGAACAAGGGAGTTTATCATAATATGCCCCCTTTAACCTTTCACTGATTAAGAGTGACCCAAATGAATAAAGGCAACACATGTGGGCTCCAGCAAGTTCTGTGTGTGGGTTAAATGTTGGCCCCATATAGAGAGAGCCACTGGGCTGCCCTCATTTCTCTGACATAGGCAGCCACCTGGGTCCCAGTAACAGTCCATTTACCAAACCCCCAGAGCCCTGGTTGTCTCCAGCTAGTCCATGTTCCACCCATGTGAGCCCCATTAAACCGTGCTGTGTGGGATTCTGACTGTGGTCTGTAAACCGTAGCTTTTTAAAAATGTCATTTCTCTTTAGAAACATGACGTTCAGTAGCTGTATATTCTACAGTTGTTGATGACACTATTAAAATATGTTTTATTTGCCATAGTGAGCTGTGCCTAGTATTAGTCTGTGTGTGTGTGTAAAGGGTTAATTAATGCAGTAGCGGTGCGGTAATGACCGCAGGAACTGACCTGTCGGAGTCTGAGAGGCCGAGGCGCTGAGCTGGTGCTGGATCCTCTTCAGAAGGAGGGCTACGCTTCAGTTTCCATGTGAAAATATCTGAGCTGCTTTTATTCAGTCAGTTATTGACCTTCACTAAAGAGTTCAGAGCCTTCAGAGAGGGATTCCTCCTACACACACACACAGAGACAGAGAGAGAGAATATCAGAGTGTAAACCAGGACTCCACACACACTGAGGACTCCAGTCTGGTTGGTTACTGTAGTGAAGGACACCACTGTCTTTTACTCAGGTGACAAGGGTTTGATTCCCCGCTTTGTTACTACACTAACACTTTATTAAACATCTACATCATCTCTCTGGGTAAAATCACCTCCGTAACACTGTAAATAAATAACATTTAAAAACAGAAGCTGTTGACAAACACAAACATTCTAAAATCACATTTAAAATCAACACACAGCATCATCTCTGACATTAACCCTGTCATTACCCAGTGTCCTGGATATGCCTGAGATTCTGTACTAAACCTGTTTTAAAGGTCTCTGCCCCTGTGTGGGACACAGAGGTTCATTCAGTGAGGACAGAGCACGCTGATTCATTCTCCTCCTGAGAGACACACTTCATCGAAAACATGCAAAATAACAAATAACTATATTTATGACTATTCTTTACCAGTTGTTCATGGTGAGAATCACTGATTGCACCTTTAACACCACAGATAAAGGTTTTCCCATTATTTACTTGGAATGTATGTAAATTATATTTAATCATATACTATGCTATATATTATAATATATATGTTATTAGTTAAACATAGTCCTGGCTGTGTGTGCAGTGTACAGTGTGTAAAGACTCAGGACTCGTGTTTGAAGCCCGTGCAGTGATTCTGAAGGCAGCAGTCAGGGGGCGGAGCCTGGATAATAGACAGCAGTGGTGGCGTGGACCCCGAGGGGGGACAGTTTTAAAGCAGTGACCTACATTAGCTCTGACTCTGTGAGATCTCACTATGTCTCACTCAGAGACGAAGAGGAGGAGATTTATCAGAGTTTCTCTGGCATTCCTCCTTAAATAATATGCCACCTTAAGAACAGCACTGATTCTGTGTTTGTCATTGATTAAATTGACTGAGAATCAGGGCTGAATTATTCCTTTGATTTAAAGAGTGTTGTTTTAAAGCAGAGGAGCTGTGCTTTTAATTACACCCACTCCTTACGGCACGGTCTTCGGCTGGAATTCAGGAAACTGAACCCAAATGACCTTGAGTTCGGACCGTCAGAGAAACACTCACACACTCTCACCTGTGGACAGTTACACCCACACACTCACACAAATATTAAAATGTTGGTCTAAAAAACAGACCTCACAGCTATCTGAGGAATATGACCAGTGTCCAGCGGTTCTGGGAGTAACAACTCGTTATTGATCCTCACTGACCTCCGACCGTATCAGTGCCATCATTTATTCTTCCTCTTCAAACAAACTGAATCCAACCAGGTTTCTGTCACCGATGCATCAAACAGAACAGAGCTGTAATCATAGCGTCCAAACCAATACCATCCATCACCCGCTCTGTGCTCTTACAGATCGATTCAGAGCCCTCGGGGGGCAGAGAGAGAGGGAGAGAGAGAGAGAGAGAGAGAGAGAGAGAGAGAGAGAGAGAGAGAGAGAGAGTCCTTCAGTCACTGAGGACAAGTACAGAGCTGTAACCAGGTTGTTTACACATCGTCAGTGGTGTTTTTATACAGTTTCCCTGACAGGGCTCAGATGATTGACGTGTACTGTCTCTCTCTCTCTCTCTCTCTCTCTCTCACACACACACACACACACACACACACCGTGGTCTCAACTACTGACACACTGCAAACAAACACTCACACAAAACAAATAAAGCATCAACACATCATAAAAAAGAAATAAACTAATCAAACACACTCCAACACTCACATTTTATTTTAGTATTTTCTGGTCCACCACCTTAAACACTGCAGCAATTACACTCTAGTCCCAGTCCCCCTCAAGACGTACAGCAGTTATATTCCAGCTTCTTATATTTTAGCCCCTAGGAACATGAGGGTGTCTGTGGTACCTTTTAAGGTGGACTAGTTACATAATGCATCAGAATGCACTCTTTGAGGTGGACTGGTTTCAGTATGTATCTGCTGCCCCACTAAAAGGTGTGGTTTCCTACCCTCCTCCAAAAGACACATAGTGCAGTTTCTGCCATGCTGAGCCCAGATTCGCAGTGACAGAGGCTCTGTTCTCCTGATTACGGCGGAGCATCACAGTTATTTCTGAAGCTGTAACTTTAAGGTAAAATACTACCTAGTGTTTCTTTAATCCGTCCTGGTCCCATCCCTGACTCCGGAGGGCATCCCTCTGTGAGGCCAACACTTAACCCATACACAGAACCTGTCGGACCCAACATGGCAGTGTTGGCTCTGGGAGCGTGGTGCGGTTTTGGTGTAAACAGAGTGTGAAGTGAAGGGAGTGATTTAATCAGATTTAATCAGAAGTGAGCTCTAAAATAAAATAAAGACAAACTGCTGAGTTCAGGATAAAGAGGAACCTGATTCACTGCAGGTGTGGACCCTTCACTGAGGAGAGGACTGAATATGACAGTGTTACAACTATCCTGATGATTAAACCTTGTTTACACACACACACACACACACACACACACACTTCAGTCTGTAATTACACACAGCTGCTTATTGGTTTTATTCTCTCTGTGGAACTCGTGGAACGATGGTGTAAATCTTTTTATGGTGATGGAGGGATGCTGCAGACGAGACCTCTCGCCATTTATTAATCCCCACAAACATAACTCAACCCAAACCCAACAGTCTTTCAGTCTGTAAACACGACTCAAAGCTGTGTTCTACAGAAGAACGTTCTTGCTGCAGTGAATGATTCTGGGACTGGGGAGTGATCAGAATTTAAGGTGGTTCTCTTTGTCGAGTGATGAACGGATGCCTCTTGTTATTCAGAGCAGATTAAGAACAACATCCGTGTGCTTTAACCGTCCTCTGCGTTTGTGCTCCTGAGTATCGTACGTAACTCAGACGGAGGATGGCGTAAAGCGAGTATGTAAGCAACAACACAGTCACCCTCTCTTCCTCCTGTCAGCTCTCTCTGTCTCTAACCCTAACCCCAACATGTTCTTCACCAGGAGCCTCACGTTAGGACGATGTCGGCAGGTAATCAGAGGAGCCAGAGCGAGAACAAACATTAAATATAATAATTATAAGTTTACACTGTGTAGCATCTTTCTCAAACCCACGGTCATTTTACAGTTAAAAAAAGGAGGCAGATTAAAATATTGTGTAGAGGCCATTTTTATCTGTGGCACTGTGGTCCGCAGTGAGATAGCCATGACCCTGGAGGATCTGCCCCAGCACCAGACCAGAGCAGGGGTGAATTCAGATGAATATGGGAGTACTACACCATGTAAGGATTAGTCTGTTAACAGCCAACATGGAATCACTGGATACACGCCCTGGAGGGGGCGCCAGTCCATCACAGGGCACCACACACCTGCTCACACTCTCTCACACCCTGTGGTGAACATTGGCAGCAAACTCTCCTCTATGTCCAGTGATGATAAAAAAAAATAGGCTGTGTCTCATCAGGAAGGGGCAGGGTTTAATATAGAAACATTGTAAATATAAAAACTGGGAAGAATTTAAATTAATTAAATATACAAAAGTGAGAGTGTATCAAACACAGTCAGGAGACTTTGTATTTCTCATTATCATTCATTATCTGTAACTGCTTATCCAGTTCAGGGTCGCGGTGGGTCCAGAGCCTACCTGGAATCATTGGGCGCAAGGCAGGAATACACCCTGGAGGGGGCGCCAGTCCTTCACAGGGCAACACAGACACACACACACATTCACTCACACACTCACACCTACGGACACTTTGGAGTCTCCAATCCACCTACCAACATGTGTTTTTGGACTGTGGGAGGAAACTGGAGCACCCGGAGGAAACCCACGCAGACACAGGGAGAACACACCACACTCCTCACAGACAGTCACACGGAGGAAACCCACGCGGACACAGGGACAACACACCACACTCCTCACAGACAGTCACCAGGAGCAGGAATCGAACCCACAACCTCCAGGCCCCAGGAGCTGTGTGGCTGCGCTCACTTTGTAGTTCTGTTTATTATAATTAAATTAGCCTGCTATTAGCTGCAGCTAACACCTGCACACCGCAGCCTCTGACACCTACCTGCTACAGAGCAGTGTGCAGTGCTACAGTCACAAAAGTGAATAAAAACATTCACAGTGAATTATAATAATAAAACAAACTCTCTCTTCTTCAGTGTAATGCTGCTAATGATTAGCAAGTTAGCATGAATGCTAACTGCACCAAAGTGAACATGTTTTGGAGCAGCCTCCGTTACGTCCTGTTCACAGCAGTAAACGTCTAGGACTAAAGTATTTAACTAAAGACAGGAATGTTCAAAACATTTTCACAGCAGTTACAATAATTAAATATGGTTAAATTAATCACACACACACTTTAAAGTGCAATTACACACAGCTGCTCATTTCACTCTCTCTGTGGAGCCCCGCAGAAGTGATAATATTTTCTGTTATAAATAAACCCTACCCCTGTGTGTGAGGCAGTAATTAGCCTCTAACACACCTTTAAAAGCTTGGAACAACTTTAACATTCCTTCGAAACCTTTTAAGCTCCTGATAAACACCAGCCGAGAGGAAGAGACAGCTGTGGTTAAACATTGCTTTAAACTGAAAATGAATTCCCTTTCAGCCACAGCTCAAAGAGTCAGGGTCAGGTCTATTGTCTGTCTGTTCACCCTACACAACTGTAGGAGGACACCAGGGGGCGCTGTGGTCGTTCTGACAGAGTGTAATACACTACAGGAAGGGAAGGGGGCGATACATTTTTTTATTCTGTTTTAAATAATCATTTCATCCACTTTTTCTTTGTTGGAATGGAAATAAATTCACGGAGGAAATCAAAGTTAACTCAGATGACCTCAGTCAGCGAAGGACACAGTAAACGACGTTAGCGACTGTTTCCTCTCACCTCGGAGGGCACCAGATGTGAACGGCAGGTAGATACGTGGACACTGGCTCGAGACCCCCCTCTCGCATTTCAGCACTCAGTCAGTTTTTCACTTCTTTGCTATAAACCAGTGACTAAAGATAAATAAAGTGATATAAATGTATTTAATTTATTAGAAAGCTCTCTTCAGATTTCAGCTCAGAACCCTGAGAGCACAGGGCCTGCGACTCAGACACCGCCACTAAAGGGTTAAATCATTCTGTTATACAGTGCGCTGCCAAGTCTATTACATTCCGGCATTTCCCCGGTTCCTTCATTACTGAAGCTCCAGAGACTCTTCTCCGCTTCGTTAGAAACAGCAGCCTCTGCTCACAGCTGTCTCTGAGAACACACTCCGCTACGTCCTGGTGTTTACGGAGGGGGCCCGGGGGCTCAGGGGGGCTTTACTCTGATTATCACCATTTTCCTCTTTATTTTTAATGTAAATTATGAGGAGTACAACACAAAGAGGATAACACAATATATTCAAATCAATTCAGTTCAACAGTTCATTTAGATATCGAATTAAAAATAAGATCATGTCCGTGAAAATAAAATGTATTAATAGAAACAATAGATTTTCTGTTTTTCAGAACAATTTTCAGCAAAACTGTCAGACTACAGGAAAGAACTGGGTAATTTTAATGGCTATAAATAGATAGTTCATAGTTAAGCTTCCTGAGGGTCAATGGCCTGTTATAGAGTCAAACTCTAGCAATAGAGGCTTTAAAAACATATAATGGGAAATAAAATCTGTATTTTACCACGTGTTTGCACGTGTCGGCCACAAACAGCCCTAAAGACGGCAGCAGCCAGTAGGGGGCGCTGTAACCAGAGACACTGTACAATGCTCCTGACTGTACTAATGCTTTCATATGTTCAGTGTTGTAGCTCCATAGTACCTCACACTACAGTGGAGTAGCCTAGAATTATAGATTTTCCTGATCACTGTTTACTTTTTATAGATTCTCAGAACAGATAAAAACACTAACTACATAGAAATAAAACCTAAAGCCACAAAGTGATACATCATCCACTTGCATACTTTGAACTTTCCACAGAGACCCCACACCCTCTCACACCTGTCCACTAGAGGAGGACCACGCCCACAGACTGAGAGAAAAACCACCGCTTTCAGCTGTGGGGGATGTTGGTGTTGCCGTGGTGACTCCACTGCCTCTAAAAGACCAGCACAGTCCGGATCAGGCCGGGAGTCAGGGTCATGTGTGTGTTCTCACGTGGACGGAGAGAGGGACACAGCGGTGTGTATCAGTAAAAGGAGTGGACAGTGTGACATCACAGCTGTGTCTGACTGTGATTGGATGTCGGAGCTGAGAAATACAGTTCAGTATTAGAGTGGACAGTGGTCACTTTGCATTGACCACACGGCATCCACAGCATCTAAACACACACTACAATACACATGGGATATTATCACACACACTCTGTCTGTAAACACACACACACACACACACACACACAGTGTCCAGACTGAGAACGGACAACACTGTAAACAACACAAACAAACACCAGCAGCGCTGTCTCTTCTCATTCATACATCTACAGTCCACAAATCCATCTCAGTTCCACCTTAAATACAGGAAAACTCACAGAAATAATCTCAGTTCCACCTTAAATACTGAAATGCATGTACAATCATATCAGCTGCAGCTTAAATGCTCAGAAATTATGTTTTATATCAAATGCTGGACACCAGACAGAAACTGAGGAAGAAGTTCTTAAGCACTTTAAACTACTGAAAACCTCTCAAAAGACACTTCAATTTCCTATTAAAATACTAAAGAAATATAATGGTATAAAAGTTAGTATTAAATCTGTTTAGTGCCACATTAAAATATTAACTTCTGAAGCAAATACTGAAAGCTCCTCAGGAGCATGTTTAGTTCCACCTTAAAACAATAAAACATTTTGAAAAAACTCATGAAATGCTTCACCAGTTAAGGTGGAATATATAATTGGAATAAGGCTTCTTAATTTAAATCTTAATGTGGAATGGACAATTAGCACATGGAGTTAAGGCGGCAGAGTTTTAAGGTGGAATGAATGTAACTGGGCCAGGCTGATAGTGAGAGAAGATTAGAGAAACAGAAGAAGTGTCTCAGAGCCACTGTCCAACACCAGTTTATTAATCACTCCATCAGCAACAGAGAGAGAGAGAGAAGGAAGAAAAGGGAGCGAGAATAAACAATAAAATTCAGCACGAAGGGTGAAACATTAAAGCCCAACCCCAGCGTCAGTGTTTATCTGTAATTACACACTGTTCCTCATTATTTTCCCCTGGATTCACTCACACTCACACACACACACACACACACACACACACACACACACACACACAGAGGAAACAGCCTTCTGTTTATCACAGAGCCAGTGACTCAGAAAGGAAACTAATCTTCCTCCACAGTGAATGAAAACAGCGTTTGTGAGACAGAAGCCGTGAGACATCAGGACAGTCCAGCTTCAGAGGACGGCGGTACGGTGGCCCAGAGAGTCAAAACACCACAGCAGGGAGGAAAAACAAAAGGCAGCCCTAACAGTCAGTAGAACATACAGACATTAGACCAAACAGCAAAACATTAACCAAGGACACAATGACAAAAGACAACACCATGACTGCAGTAACACAGAAAGAACACGTTTCTGCTCCACAGAGCGGGTCCCCCACTGTCGCCTTACATCCAGGCCTATCAGTGGAGACACTCAGTGCTTCTGTAGTTTAAGCGCTAATGTCGCTAACATAAAATGACAGGTTATACCCCGCCGGTTAGCATGGTGCTAACTGCATGTCTCAATCAGTCTCCAGTCTATTACTGACTCTTCTCCACATTATGAAAACAGTCATCACACTGACACCTAGTGGCCTGGATGTGTCAAAGACTCTACAATAAACCTGTTTAAAGCATGGACTCTGAACCAGTTTATGTTCCATAGAGAAGTTCAAGTTTAAAACAAGGTGAGTACAGACTCTCTGACACCTCCATGCCACTAGGGGTCAGTGTAAAGGCTATTACAAAATGCTAGGAAAAGTCAACGGAGAGAATGACCGACCTTCCGTTTAAGAAGGGCAAAATATCGGAGTCTGAGCCCCTCGCACACTACATGACTTTCCCCCCGACTGACACCTGCGACTGCACCAGAGTCTGCAGACTAGAGCCAACCAGCACAGCCTCGGCCCGACTGGAAATCTGGCTTAAAATCGGTCTAAAGGTCGTGTAGTGTAACCCCAGCTTGAGGTGAGAGCACTATGGAGGTGTTACATGACTACTGTAGTTAGCACAGGTTCAGGACACAGTTAGTGAGTTCAGGACACGACGGCAGAGACGTTCAGACACCAACCTTCAGCTCTGTCAGAGACAAACCACGCTCACAACTTACACCCACAACTCCTTACACTGACATCAGCTCTGTTCCTTCACCACGGAGGAGGAAGGCACACATCAGCCGGGGTCTGATCAACACAAACGTTACCTTGAGGAGTTTCTTAAAACATCGCAATCCACATCACACCACACCACCAGCAAAACAACAAACAACACATCAGTTCCAGTCACACCTCCAGCTGCAATAAAACCACCTCTGAGAGAGAGAGAGAGAGAGAGAGAAATGAGAAATGATAGGGAGAGATGATGATGAGGAGGAGGAGGTGACAATGTTTACACGTAAAAACAGGAGAAGACAAAATGAGGACACGTCAAACAAACAAACCACAAACAGGAAGGAGCTGCTGAAGCAGGGACTCAGGGAGATCTCAGCGAGACTCAGATCAGAGTTTACACAACACTGACCAACTCAACACTCTGGAGGAGAACACACACTGCCCAGATCTGTCACATCAGATGAGACACTCCTGAGTGATGGGGAAAAGGTGGGCCATTTCACCCACCCACAGAGTGATGTTAGGTATGCCATCCTGGGCAGCTGAATCACTACTGCCCCCTGACTACTGAATCAATACTGCCCCCTGACTACTGAATCACTACTGCCCACTGATTACTGAATCACTACTGCCCCCTGATTACTGAATCACTACTGCCCCCTGACTACAGAATCAATACTGCCCCCTGACTACTGAATCACTACTGCCCACTGATTACTGAATCACTACTGCCCCCTGATTACTGAATCACTACTGCCCCCTGACTACTGAATCACTACTGCCCACTGATTACTGAATCACTACTGCCCCCTGATTACTGAATCAATACTGCCCCCTGACTACTGAATCACTACTGCCCACTGATTACTGAATCACTACTGCCCCCTGACTACTGAATCACTACTGCCCACTGATTACTGAATCACTACTGCCCCCTGATTACTGAATCACTACTGCCCCCTGACTACTGAATCACTACTGCCCACTGATTACTGAATCACTACTGCCCCCTGATTACTGAATCACTACTGCCCCCTGACTACAGAATCAATACTGCTCCCTGACTAATGAATCATTACTGCCCCTGACTAATGAATCATTACTGCCCCTGACTAATGAATCACTCTCTGTTTGGCTTGGTCTAAGATAGTCACAGACAGTAAGAAAAGAACATCTGGCTCCACTCCACATCCACAGCTTCCTCACCATCCTTCCACAGAGAGAAGGATAGCTCGGCGCTATGGGTCTGAAAGGATGTGGAGCTGTTGCTCGGGGTAACTGGTAAAACTGGGTCATTTCTTCTGAATGTCATTTAAAGCTGGAGCTGATAGCTGTGGGCGAGAGTGGATACACTACTGCAGGGAGAGCTAATATTCCTCTCTGTCTCTGAAGCAGAATGGTCCACAGGAGTGTGTGTGTGTGTGTGGGGGGGGGGGGGGTGGTAGACGTCAGTGTGTGTACTGTGTATTTATTGTTTATTACACTGCATTACTCTGTATTATCTGTCCTGTGTGTGTGTGTGTGTGTGTGTGTGTGTTGTATTGTGTGAATACAGTATTATGATGCATTGTCTATATAATATGGCATTTTGTCTGTGTGTGTGTGTGTGTGTGTGTGCAAAGTTGGCAGAGATGTGAATTAGAGATGCTCCAGTAAAGATCATGATGCCAATAAAAAGAGGGAGAGAGAGAGAGAGAGAGAGAGAGAGAGAGAAAGAAACAGAGAGAGATAGAGAGAGAGAAAGAGAAAGACACACAGAGAGAGAGAGAGAGAGAGAGAGACAGAGAGAGACAGACAAAGAGACACAAAGAGAGAGAGAGAGAGTCTTATCTAAACCTTTTAGTGTCTTTCCTTTGCTACAGAAGCAGGATGTGTTTAAGGTGTTCTTAAGGTGGCACAGAGAGGAGCCCTGACCTGCTGTGATCCTGAAATGAAGGAGTTAATCAGGAGTGTGCTCCTCTCTTCACTGCTGTAACAGACTCTGTTCTCCTTGGAAGGCTTTACACTGGATGTAGGAACATTGCTGTGAGGATCTGATGGCGTGCAGCGGTCCGAACTCAGTGCTGGTGTTGTGGATTTGTTCTGGGTTTAGATCAGATCCTCCAACTTGCACCACAGGACTGGACTCAACATCACACACACACACACACACACACACACACACACACACACACACAGAGAACTCACCATGCACTTACAGTGAGTGAGAGAGGAGGAGAGAGAGGGAGAGAGAGAGAGAGTGATGTTAATTTGTTCTGACAGCTCTTTCAATACTATCAACTCTAGCATCAATTGAAAAGCTCAGTGTAGCAGCTCATGCACTCCCACTCCCACACACACACACAGAGTTTGGTCCTCTGTGTAGAATGAACAGGGGGCTGTACTACAAAACATCATTCAGTTCTTTACAACACAGACCAGCAGTGGAAAAACAGGATGCATCTCTAAACACACACACACACACACACACACACACACACACACACACAGTCAAGGAAAGGAGGTCACACACACACAGCTGTAAAGATGTCCAGTGACAGGCCTTTCATCTCGTGTAAGTGTTATTTATAAGTTTTACGCGTCTCACACACACGCAGCCGTTCAGTGTTTTACTGATAAAAGGAGAAACTCATCTATTCAATTCAATCGATTAAAATGTGTGTGGAATGTACTCAGTGGGCGTGGCTTATCCCCAATAGCCAATGGCTGACCAGGTCCCGCCCTCCTGTCAAAACGGCCAGAGCTCAGAAATGAGCTTTTCAAAGTGAAAGTGAGACACATAAATCAAAAGAGAGAAGGTTTTGGAACTGAAAACGACAGAGAAATCAAAACTAAACGAGTAAAAACGAGTTTTTAAAGCCCTCAGTATTAATAACAGTCATCTCCTTTTTGAAATTCAATTTCTCGGTTATGGATTCAGCTTTTGGTTCTCCAAACTTTTGACACCATACACTCTGACTGTCACAGAGTGGCCTCACATCAGCTTCATTAATGACCACTCGCCCACTGCCTGCCACCTCCCCCTCAGCAGGTGACTCACCTCACCCAGCAGAGGTTTTAATCTTGTGGCTGGTCAGTGGTGGTGATTTAGAGGCTGTAATGAGGTAGAAATCAGAATTCCAGGAACCTAGGCTCCATCAGCTCATTTCGGATGTTGAGAATATTGATTTCTCTCGAGTGAAAGGTTCTGATATCTGATCAATAAATATAATGAACACAATGTGTCCATAAGTATAACCTTTAAATAGCAACACAATACACTCTGGAGCAGCTGCACATGAACCTGAGATCACCACACTCAATGACCACGGTCCAGAGGGGGATCAACTAAAGCCCTGAGGCTGAGGAACTGTGTTCTCTGGAGTGATGGGTTCTTCTGGGATACGTAGGAGTGGTGTTTGTGAAATAATCCTCCTCTACTTTCCTGGGAAGGATTTACACTGTCGGTATTGGAACATTGCTGTGAGGATCTGATGGTATTCAGTCTTCTCATGATCATCAGGGGTTGTGTTGGGGATCAGTCCACACTCACCACTCCAGCTCATCCCAGAGGAGCTCCATCACTCCAGAGAACACAACAGAGCTTTATTTTACTCAGCTCTGGTGGATCTTAGGCTCATGTGCAGCTGTTACAGGATGTACATCTGAAATAAAACAGAATGTGTGAGGAGCGTGTGACTGCATGCGTTTACATACACACTCAAACTGGGTCATCGTGCGCACACACACACACACACACACACACACACACACACGCATGTGAACAGAGAAAAATAACACACTCTGACAGCAACAACATACAGCATTAGATCTGCTGGAATAACTAGCTGAACCTAAATAGCACACACACACACACACACACACACACACTTCATATGAATATGACTGATGTCTGAACAAAACCTCATATGTCCAGAACAGCAGAAGGAAAAAGAGCTCTACACATAGAACATGTTCAGGTAAAAAGATTTTACATCTAAATAAATTATGACACAAAACAAAGCACATCCTTGTTTATCCTCATTTGCATATATTTACATGTTGCCCTAATCTATGCAGACATTTTAACAGTGAGTCAAAGGCTTTATTTGGAATGGAATACTACATACTACGCGAGTTCTGAATTTGGCTAAAAGTAGTATGTAGTATGCAGTGTGTGACCAAACTGAAACTAAGCTAAAGAACCCGGATGAGGTACTACTCTGCTCAGATTTTGCTGTGTGCAGCAGAGCTATCTTCATGGTGTACTGTATCCCATCATGCACCGCGGGCTCACCAGCTCAGCCTGTTTCACTGAAAAAAAACATGGCAGCGGCTGCAGCGGAGAAATCTGCCAACTCAGAGTATAAATGTGAGTGTACTGGGGGTTGTATTGGGTTAAATGATGATTACACTAAACATTTACAGATACATAGTTTAATATTAAAGGAATGTGGCTTAAGATTTTTTGAAGTTTTCAAGAGAATTAGCCTAGGGATCTGACAGCTAAGTGCCATTCAAATGAATGGACCGAGGTCAGAAGAACCTAAATTAACACTAAACAGTCGACATATCTTTATTTCATTAATTACTGGTTTTATTTGTGTGGATTCATGTGAATGTTTTGTTCATGTGAATGTGGACCTTATGTAGAGTTTAACATCTACCAGCATAATGAAGATATTAATTCTCTTTACCAGGGGCTGATGAGGAAGTTGCTGTTTACCGGCTTGGAACCAAAACAAAATCCCAAAATGCAGTGTTTTTCAAGTGTTAACTTAATAAACCTAGCAGGAACATGGGAGAACACACCAACTCCTCATAGACAGTCACCCGGAGGAAACCCACGCAGACACAGGGAGAAAACACCACACTCCTCACAAACAGTCACCCGGAGGAAACCCACACAGACACAGGGAGAACACACCACACTCCTCACAGACAGTCACCCGGAGGAAACCCACACAGACACAGAGAGAACACACCACACTCCTCACAGACAGTCACCCAGAGGAAACCCATGCAGACACAGAGAGAACACACCACACTCCTCACAGAGAGTCACCCAGAGGAAACCCATACAGACAGAGGGAAAACACACCACACTCCACACAGACAGTCACCTGGAGGAAACCCACGCAGACACAGAGAGAACACACCACACTCCTCACAGACAGTCACCCGGAGGAAACCCACACAGACACAGAGAGAACACACCACACTCCTCACAGACAGTCACCCAGAGGAAACCCATGCAGACACAGAGAGAACACACCACACTCCTCACAGAGAGTCACCCAGAGGAAACCCATACAGACACAGGGAAAACACACCACACTCCACACAGACAGTCACCTGGAGGAAACCCACGCAGACACAGAGAGAACACACCACACTCCTCACAGACAGTCACCTGGAGGAAACCCACGCACACACAGAGAGAACACACCACAAATGTGAAATCATAATCATCCTCATTTTTCCGTTTATGCATTTCAGGGTCACGGTACTGATGTGAAATTTTAAATCTTATTTTAAATGTCTATTTTCTATTTGATGTTCGCATTTTTAATACATTTATACATATATTTATATATAACCAAACTGGGACAAATGTAACAGTTTGTAGTTAGAACTGCTTTCACTGTGCTTATCTCTATGAAATCATGATGATATTAAAACAGTGCAGACATTCTGCTCCTTGCACACTGAAATGTATAATGTTTTAAAAGTTCTCAACAATTATTTGACAAATTCTCAGCTGAGATAAAGATGAGGTAACTGGTATTGTGACTGTAGTACACTACGATTTATGCCCAATCTTCTTACCATACTGCATACTACATACTGGTTGAAATATGCAGTATATACTACACTGTAAAAAATATATTAAGCAATAAGTCATGACAACATATTTCTGTCATTTACCTTAACTTATCAAATTAAGTTTTGCGATTTCAACTGGACTTTATGAGTTTTCAGCCTTCAGCTCAAGTTTTAAATTACTCCCATGAAGAGGAAATTTGAAGGATTGAAATGAACTTGAAACAGGGTTATGGCTGTGGGCGGGGCTTTGGTACGCTCAGGAAGAGCTCCCAGCATGCACCGCGGGCCCCGCTTGTTCACCTTTTTGAGGGTTTATTCTCATTGTTGTGTGCTGTGAGTAATATATATGATGCTTTTAGGTTGTTTATTGTTGTTTGGCCTTATTAGGTTTGTCTGTGTAGTGAGAATTGTGTTTTGTCAGAGGCCTTACCCTCACAGTGAAACACTGCAGCTTTGATGAAGTTCAGAGTCTTTTTATAAACCAAATGTGGCCTGTTACTTGTTCTTATTCTCTGTTCTTTCAGAGAGTTTTAATAAAGAGCTTTAAAGGCAGCGATGATGTTGGACGTTCTTCATGACACTAGTCATCACAAATAATTACACTTAAAAATATAATGACAGTTCTTCTCTGTTGTTCTCTTGAAACAACAAGCGGGTTAAAGTCAAATCAACAGAAAGTATTTCTAACTTGACTTTTTTGAGTTGAAGCTGGTGAATCTTTTTACAGTATGTAGTTTAGTAGTGTGCCATTCCAAATATAGCCAATTAAAGAAGAGCATTCAGCAGCTCCTGAGCCAATGGTTGTCCTTGTGAGTGGAGTTCGTACTGCTCCACACACCAGCGCTGGGGGATTTATACCTCCCTGGTGGACTCATGTCACTGAGCATGACCTTAGGCTCATGTGCAGCTGCTGTTGTAATAATCAGTGCATTTCTCTGGAGATTACACAGGTGTGTCCAACAGATCCTCTGAATTATCAAATCAAATTTGCTTCATGAGGAAAGCATCATTAGTATTAAGTCGTACACTCTCAGAAAAAAGGTAACCTACAGGTACATTATTGTCACTAAAGTTGAACACAGTGTAAAAGTCCACTTGTGTTCCATAAAGGTCCATTACATGTCCTTCTCCAGAAGGAGAGGTGGATATTCATAGACTTCCATTATAGAACTGTGTGAAATAAAAGAACATAAATCCTGGAGATTAAATCCACAGCTTAAAAATCTACAATTATTATAGGATATGGTAGAATTGTGCTCCCTAAATGAATGTACTGATATAAACCCTTGAGTGTAGCATGTTGAAAAATGTATATGGAACTCCTTATTAAGCTGATAATTCAGAGGACGAAGACAACCATTGGCTCAGGAGCTGCCAAAGGCTCTTTCTTTTAATGGCTAACTGTTATAACAATGTGTCATTACTGTAAATTCAAAACCTTGTATCTCCATTTCTGGGTCCTTTAAAAAGCCAGCTGCCCTTCACATGCTGTGAAGATTTAAACAGATGTTTCTATTGTCACTTCAGAGTGTTTTTCCCCTGTCCTTATTGGAGATGTGAGGTTTAGCTCCGACAGACGATATGAGGTTCCTCTGCAGCATGAGGAGCGTTTTTTTTTTTTTTCAGACCTCAATAATTCAGCATTTTCCGCCTTTAGGCCAAAACACAAACGCCGCTCCGTCTGGAGACAACGATAAGAGGCAGGTGTGTGTTAGCGGCATCTTAAACAGGATTGAGCTGAAGACCTGGCAACCTGAATCAGACGATTCATGCTAATCCCAACCAGGCTTCAATATCATACCTCACACACACACACAAACACACACACACACACACGAGGACCTGTTCAGAGACTGGAACAGAACTGTGTATATTCACCTGTTCACTGTGCAGTACACTGACACTGATCAGCCATAACATTAAAGCTACCTCACTGTATAAAGGAGCACTTTGGCTACAGTCTGTGATTGTAGAGCTACAAACAGTTGTTCTACATACATTCTTTGCCCGCTTTCCCCCTGTTCTTCAGCGCTCAGGACCCCCACAGAGCAGGTGTGATGTATGACACCTGTATGTGTCCCCCACAGACCAGGTGTGATGTATGACAGAGCAGTATGCAATGTTCCCAATGCATGGAAATAAAAACTGCTATTAAGATTTTGTGCTTAACTAATGCTTAACTTAACACACTGCTATTATTTTGAACACAACTGTAAATGTCATGACTGGAAATTAAATTGTGATTATTTTGTGAGTCCAGATCCAATAACCCATACCAGCTTTTAGTCACATGCTTAATTAGCTATAATTGCTGCCACAGCATACAAGCATTTAGCTGCTTCTGGATAGGCCAATTAATCTATAGACCCTTCACAAGCGATGTGTTATAATTCAGCACTAAATACATTAAACCAGACCTTAAAATGTGTTCAGGGAATAAAACCCCATATATATTATTAACATATTGACAAGAACCTAGAGATAAGCAGCATTAGTGTAACCAGTGTAAACCCAGAGAAACACAGAATTAAACCAGTGTAAACCCAGAGAAACACAGCATTAAACCAGTGTAAACCCAGAGAAACACAGCATTAAACCAGTGTAAACCCAGAGAAACGCAACACTAAACCAGTGTAAACCCGGAGAAACGCAGCACTAAACCAGTGTAAACCCGGAGAAACGCAGCACTAAACCAGTGTAAACCCAGAGAAACGCAGCACTAAACCAGTGTAAACCCAGAGAAACGCAGCACTAAACCAGTGTAAACCCGGAGAAACGCAGCACTAAACCAGTGTAAACCCGGAGAAACGCAGCACTAAACCAGTGTAAACCCGGAGAAACGCAGCACTAAACCAGTGTAAACCCGGAGAAACGCAGCACTAAACCAGTGTAAACCCAGAGAAACGCAGCACTAAACCAGTGTAAACCCGGAGAAACACAGAATTAAACCAGTGTAAACCCAGAGAAACACAGAATTAAACCAGTGTAAACCCAGAGAAACACAGCATTAAACCAGTGTAAACCCAGAGAAACGCAACACTAAACCAGTGTAAACCCGGAGAAACGCAGCACTAAACCAGTGTAAACCCGGAGAAACGCAGCACTAAACCAGTGTAAACCCGGAGAAACGCAGCACTAAACCAGTGTAAACCCGGAGAAACGCAGCACTAAACCAGTGTAAACCCGGAGAAACGCAGCACTAAACCAGTGTAAACCCGGAGAAACGCAGCACTAAACCAGTGTAAACCCAGAGAAACGCAGCACTAAACCAGTGTAAACCCAGAGAAACGCAGCACTAAACCAGTGTAAACCCGGAGAAACGCAGCACTAAACCAGTGTAAACCCGGAGAAACGCACTAAACCAGTGTAAACCCGGAGAAACACAGAATTAAACCAGTGTAAACCCAGAGAAACACAGCATTAAACCAGTGTAAACCCAGAGAAACGCAACACTAAACCAGTGTAAACCCGGAGAAACGCAGCACTAAACCAGTGTAAACCCGGAGAAACGCAGCACTAAACCAGTGTAAACCCGGAGAAACGCAGCACTAAACCAGTGTAAACCCGAAGATACGCAGCACTAAACCAGTGTAAACCCGGAGAAACGCAGCACTAAACCAGTGTAAACCCGGAGAAACGCAGCACTAAACCAGTGTAAACCCGGAGAAACGCAGCACTAAACCAGTGTAAACCCGGAGAAACGCAGCACTAAACCAGTGTAAACCCGGAGAAACGCAGCACTAAACCAGTGTAAACCCGGAGAAACGCAGCACTAAACCAGTGTAAACCCGGAGAAACGCAGCACTAAACCAGTGTAAACCCGGAGAAACGCAGCACTAAACCAGTGTAAACCCGGAGAAACGCAGCACTAAACCAGTGTAAACCCGGAGATACGCAGCACTAAACCAGTGTAAACCCGAAGATACGCAGCACTAAACCAGTGTAAACCCGGAGAAACGCAGCACTAAACCAGTGTAAACCCGGAGAAACGCAGCACTAAACCAGTGTAAACCCGGAGAAACGCAGCACTAAACCAGTGTAAACCCGGAGATACGCAGCACTAAACCAGTGTAAACCCGGAGATACGCAGCACTAAACCAGTGTAAACCCGAAGATACGCAGCACTAAACCAGTGTAAACCCGGAGATACGCAGCACTAAACCAGTGTAAACCCGAAGATACGCAGCACTAAACCAGTGTAAACCCGGAGAAACGCAGCACTAAACCAGTGTAAACCCGGAGAAACGCAGCACTAAACCAGTGTAAACCCGGAGAAACGCAGCACTAAACCAGTGTAAACCCAGTGAAACGCAGCACTAAACCAGTGTAAACCCAGTGAAACGCAGCACTAAACCATTGTAAACCCAGTGAAATGCAGCAATAAACCAGTGTAAACCCAGAGAAACGCAGCAATAAACCAGTGTAAACCCGGAGAAACGCAGCACTAAACCAGTGTAAACCCGGAGAAACGCAGCACTAAACCAGTGTAAACCTGGAGAAACGCAGCACTAAACCAGTGTAAACCTGGAGAAACGCAGCACTAAACCAGTGTAAACCCGGAGAAACGCAGCACTAAACCAGTGTAAAGCCAGTTAAATGCAGCAATAAACCAGTGTAAACCTGGAGAAACGCAGCACTAAACCAGTGTAAACCCAGTGAAATGCAGCAATAAACCAGTGTAAACCTGGTTTAAAACAGAGGTCTCTACTCTGAGAGCTGTGGAGTTTTCTGCTGATGGCCCCAGTTCTCAGAGGAGTTTAAACACTTCTTAAAATCTGCTGAGTGTGAGGGTGGGTATCAATCAAACAGTTTCACTGATGCTATGGCCTTGCTTTCTTGCAGCTTTATAAGCACAGAGAAATTACAGTGGTTAATATTATACCAACAGCTTAATGAAATGCTTAATTAGATTAGATAGATAGATAGATAATAGGTCGCAGAGGGAATAATCTTAATATTAAATTTAAAAAAATAAAGCCGTAAAATAATAAAATAAAACAATAACAATAAAATAACCCTGATCAAATGAAACAGACTGATCAAACAAACAGACTCTGTTTTAATAACACTGATCAAGTCTTACTGAGTGCTGCCACAGGAATAAACGGCCTGAGCTGGGATGTGTCAGTATTTCTGTGTTGTAACGCTATGTAGGAGTAAACAGCTGTAGCTGGTATGTGTCAGTATTTCAGTGCTGTGACTGTAATGGCTGTAGCTGGTGTGTGTCAGTATTTCTGTGATGTAACTGTATGTAGGAGTAAAAAGCCGTAGGTGGTGTGTGTCAGTATTTTGGTGATGTAACTGTATGTAGGAGTAAATGGCTGTAGCTGGTGTGTGTCAGTATTTTGGTTCTGTAACTGTATGTAGGAGTAAACAGCTGTAGCTCGTATGTGTCAGTATTTCTGTGCTGTAACTGTATGTAGGAGTAAACGGCTGTAGCTGGTGTGTGTCAGTATTTCAGTGCTGTAACTGTACGTAGGGTTAAATGGCTGTAGCTGATGTGTGTTAGTATTTCAGTGCTGTAAGTGTTTGTAAGAGTAAATGGTTGTAGTTGGTGTGTCAGTATTTCAGTGCTGTTACTGTATGTAGGAGTAAATGGCTGTATCTAGTGTTTGTCAGTATTTCGGTGCTGTAACTGTATGTAAGAGTAAACAGCTGTAGCTGGTGTGTGTCAGTATTTCAGTGCTGTAACTGTATGTAGGTGTAAACAGCTGTAGCTGGTGTGTGTCAGTATTTCAGTGCCGTAACTGTATGTAGGAGTTAACGGCTGTAGCTGGTGTGTGTCAGTATTTCGGTGCAGTAACTGTACGTAGGAGTAAACGGCTGTAGCTGGTGTGTGTCAGTATTTCTGTACTGTAACCTTATATAGGAGTAAAAAGCTGTAGCTGGTGTGTGTCAGTATTTCGGTGCTGTAACTGTATGTAGGAGTAAAAAGCTGTAGCTGGTGTGTGTCAGTATTTCAGTGCTGTAACTGTATGTAGGAGTAAACGGCTGTAGCTGGTGTGTGTCAGTATTTCGGTGCTGTAACTGTATGTAGGAGTAAACGGCTGTACCTAGTGCGTGTCAGTATTTCAGTGCTGTAACTGTATGTAGGAGTAAAAAGCTGTAGCTGGTGTGTGTCAGTATTTCGGTGCTGTAACTCTATGTAGAAATTATACAGAGGAGAGGTGAGACCTGAGCAGTGGTCAACCAAAAGATCACACCAAAAGCTGTGATTTTCATGAGCCCACCATCAGGAGAACACTGAAAACCAACGCAGCACATGGCAGGTATGGCAGGGTTGCAAGGTGAAAGCCACAGTTCTCCATCTTCAGTCACTGGGGACCAGAAGAACAGGCTAGACTTGTGACCAGATGAAAGCAAAACAGAACAATCTTAGCATGACAGCCTTATCCTGTCCATGAAGCAAGGTAGTGGTGGTTATAATGTCATGGTCTGGGCTTATTCAGCTCCACCTGAGCTTAGCCACAGCTTACCATCGCAGATAGGACAAATCATTCTGAATAACACCCACGAACCCTGAAGGAATTCCTCCGGACGTCTTTCCATGAACTGAACCTGAACAAAACATGGGTCACACAGCAAGGCCCTCAGCACGAGCCGTTCCATTAGGACATGGTTTAAAGAAGGACGAGGCTAAAGCCCTGACCTTAGTCCAGTTGAAATGTTGTAGAAGGACCTGAAGTGAGTGTCGTTCATGTGAGGAAACCCATCACCCTCCCAGAGCTGAAGCTGTTGTGAGCTGATAATCAGGACTGATCAAGAGATAGAAGGAACATTACACCAGATACTGAACACAGAGGTTCACCCACTTAACCCCCTCGCAGATCTGAGATACTGGACTGATCTCCTCAGTAAATACATGATCCAGAGTAGTAGGTCAATCTCGTTTGTTTAAATGGGTTCTCTACTTTTATGTTTAGTGAAAACCCTGGTGCTGTTTTAGGTCAAAATATTGAATATTTTAAAGGCTTCACATCATTTCAAGCTCTGCTTTATTGATCCAATTCATATCCTATGTTAGAACTGGGGGTGGAGCCTCCTAGAATTTGGATTTTGGGTTCATCACATCATGTATTTCTCCATTTTTTGTGCTTCATCATCAAGCTCTGGTGATAAACAGCTTGAGTTAGACATTGTCCATGTCATGCTTTTATATATATTTATATTACGTTACATTACATTATATCACCACTGGCCACTAATAACAGCTTCTTAATTCCAGGATAAAAGTGCCCGGACATGGCTATGGTTAGCCACATATATATGGTATATACATTTTAGCATCACTGGTGATAGACACTGCAACCCTTCCCTGGAAGCATCCACACCCCAAAACCCAGGGCATGTACCCACATCCTGAACTTACAGCCACAGTGGATACAGGATTAATGTATATTTCCCTCTGATCTCTCTGCTGCACACGCTGGGTGGATTCTGAGCAGCCATGTGGAAACAGAAGCAGAAGGAACCTTATCTAGAACACACACAGGCTTGAGATGGGTATGGCATCAAGAAACGCACAGATTCAGAAGGTTTAAACTGGCTTCTTATAGGAATCCTCCCGTTCCACCTTAAGCGGTGCGGCAGAATTTAACTGCCGCACCATTTAAGGTGGAACGAAAAAAAAACGAATCTCAGGTAAACAGACAGAAAAGCCTGGTCATTTTCTTCTCCATCGCTTCAGAGGAATCGCTCCTATCCTCCTCTTACCTCTCACTGAGCCAGAGGCGCGGATGTCCCTCTGAAAAACTTCTCCAGATGTCTCCTCCGCTGCTCCAGAGAAATGAAGCGCAGCAGCAGCATCAGCGGCAGCGGCAGAGACAGCGCGAGCAGGGGGCGTGGCTTAGCAACGTTCTACACCAGTCACAGTCAGAGAGAGCTTAAAGGCGGAGCTGATTTCCCTCATGAGCCAATTACAGCCAAGACAGGCGTGGTCTCTTGGCGAATTCAACTAGTAACAACCAAACAGAGCTGGAGGCGTGGCCTGACTATTAAGTACTGACACAGGGGCGTGGCCAAAACCACCTATTAGACAGGAATGATTGTGATTAATAGCTGAAAAAAGGGGCGTGGTCTAATATAGTTCACAATTCCAAAGCAAGCCGCGGTAGAGTCCAAAGGGGCGTGGTATAGGGGCGTTGCCCTTTACAGAATTCTCCAACTATTGCTAACTATTGCGTAGGGTCACAAAAGGGGCGTGCCCAAACACCCGTGTCCACCAATCAGATTAGGGGAGGGTACTGTATCTGTTTATTTACTCACAGTATATCACTTGTGTGTCTGTGTGTGTCTGTGTGTTTCATCAAACGCACAGTAACTAAAAATAAAATTATATTACACATTTATTCCTTCCACGTTCATTCTTCTGCCTCAAAAGCAGCGCTGCCTTCAGAACTATTTTGTGAAGTGATTTTTCTGATCAGGATGAAACTATTACCGAATCTTAATCACAGATTTAATGAATGAAGTATGAAGAAACTTGCCCAAGAGTGAATGTTTGAGTGGGAACTGAACTTCTGTCTGTATTTCTGACTGCACCACACCAAACTCTTAATAAAACCCTGACCCTCAGACCCTACATTTATGAATGTTTTTGAGCATGAAATAACTAAACAAATGAACACCACCCACAGGTCTCTGTCCAAATGACGCTGACCATAGGTTGCACTTAGTTTGATGTTTTTGGTCGGTGGACTGTTCTCAGTCCAGCAGTGACGTTGAGGGGTTTAGATACTCCAGCAGTTATGAATACACATTAATTATCCTGGAGCTTCAAATCCCCTTCAGTCCTAGGCTGTTTGTTCTAGATGATCCCTCGGGCTTGAACATTAATGATAGAAACTTAAAAGTTGGATTCAAACCCATTTAATGATTGGGAGACATTATATTAAGGGGTTGGAGAAGAGTGGAAACACATTTCAGGACTGGGCTACAGAGCTAAGATTACACTGACTCCAGTGGGGATGGGGGGCTGAGGGAAAGGGATTATTAAGATGTTATTTTAATGAGACTGATGCTTCTGTACTTTGTAATATGTATGGAACTGGAAAGCAATAAAATAATGAGTCTTAAAAAAAAAAAAACCTCCAGCAGCACTGCTGTGTCTGATCCACTCGTACTAGCTCAACACACACTAACACACCACCACCACGTCAGTGTCACTGCAGAGCTGCTCTGTGGGGGTCCTGAGCGCTGGAGAACAGGGTGTAGATGGAATACAGTGTGTGACTGTAGAACTACAGAGTGGACAGTGGAGCTGAGAGAGTGTGAAGTGAGTGGAGGTTTTAATGTCGTGGATGATCTGTGTGTGTAATATAATGTATAGGAAGGACACAGATTCCTTCAGTGTTTTTCTCAGGACACTGTGCTCCAAATGGAACGCCGTTCTCTGAATGGAATGCCCTGTTTCTCCTAAAACGCCCTGCTCTCATTGGAACGCCCCACTCCGAATGGAACGCTGTTCCCTGATTGGAATGCTGTGTTCCCAGAGGAACGCTGGTGATGACATTCAGCTGTTAAAATGTGTTGTTGTGTTGTGACTGAAGGCTGGAATGTGTGTGTGTGTGTGTGTGTGGACATGTATGATGTCAGTTCTCTGATATGAAGCACAGTGTCATCCTCCTTCTCATTGTATTCTCCACCCAGTGAAGAACGACAAAGCGAAACAGAGCCATAAACACTGGGAACACAAACACAAATCTGCTATTCCTGAGCCAACAACACCAAGAGCATTGTGAGTTATTGCTCATCACTGTCTCATTAATGTCTCAGGTCTTACTGGAGACTCTCACTTTAAACACAATTTCAAATCTTCACGGGAAACA